>NC_060268.1:66812383-67036406 GCF_021613505.1 Equus quagga
GTCAAAGAGTGTACTGCCTATATTCTCTTCTGGAAGATTTATTGTTTCAGGCCTAATCTTTAGGTCTTTGATCCATTTTGAGTTTATTTTTGTGAATGGTGAAAAAGAATGGTCAATTTTCATTCTTTTACATGTGGCTTTCCAGTTTTCCCAGCACCATTTGTGGAAGAGACTTTCTTTTCTCCATTGTAGGCCCTCAGCTCCTTTGTCGAAGATTAGCTGTCCATAGATGTATGGTTTTATTTCTGGGCTTTCAATTCTATTCCATTGATCTGTGTGCCTGTTTTTGTACCAGTACCATGCTGTTTTGATTACCGTAGCTTTGTAGTATGCTTTGAGGTCAGGGATTGTGATGCCTCCGGCTTTGTTCTTTTTTCTCAGGATTGCTTTAGCAATTCAGGGTCTTTGGTTGCCCCATATGAATTTTAGGATTCTTTGGTCAATTTCTGCAAAGAATGTCATTGGGATTCTGACTGGGATAGTATTGAATCTGTAGATTGCTTTAGGTAGTATGGACATTTTAACTATGTTTATTCTTCCAATCCATGTGCATGGAATGTCTTTCCGTCTCTTTATGTCATCATCGATTTCTTTCAGGAAAGTCTTGTAGTTTTCGTTGTATAGATCTTTCACTTCCTTGGTTAAATTTATCCCAAGGTATTTTATTCTTTTTGTTGTGAGTTCTTGAGTTCTTTTTCTGTTAGTTCATTGTTAGCATGTAGAAATGCTACTGATTTGTGTATGTTGATTTTATACCCTGCAACTTTGCTGTAGCTGTTTATTATTTCTTATAGTTTTCCTATGGATTCTTTGGGGTTTTCTATATAGAAAATCATGTTGTCTGCAAACAGCGAGAGTTTTACTTCTTTGTTGCCTATTTGGATTCCTTTTATTTCTTTTTCCTGCCAAATTGCTCTGGCCAACACCTCCAGTACTATGTTGAATAAGAGTGGTGAAAGTGGGCACCCTTGTCTTGTTCCTGTTCTCAGAGGGATGGCTTTCAGTTTTTCACTGTTGAGTATGATGTTGGCTGTGGGTTTGTCATATATGACCTTTATTATGTTGAGGTACTTTCCTTCTATACCTATTTTATTGAGGGTTTTTATCATAAATGGATGTTGGATCTTGTCGAATGCTTTCTGTGCATCTGTTGAGATGATCATGTGGTTTTTGTTTCTCATTTTGTTAATGTAGCGTATCACGTTGATTAACTTGCAGATGTTGAACCATCCCTCTGTCCCTGGTATAAATCCCACTTGATCATGGTGTATAATCTTTTTGATGTATCGCTGTATTTGGTTTGCCAAAATTTTGTTGAGGATCTTTGCATCTATGTTCCTCAGTGATATTGGCCTGTAGTTTTCCTTCTTTGTGTTGTCCTTGTCAGGTTTTGGGATCAGGGTGATGTTGGCTTCATAGAATGTGTTAGGGAGTGTTCCATCTTCCTCAATTTTCTGGAATAGTTTGAGTAGGATAGGTATTAAATCTTCTTTGAATATTTGGTAGAATTCTCCAGAGAAGCTGTGTGGTCCTGGACTTTTATTTTTGGGAGGTTGTAAGAGTCTAGGAATTTATCCATTTCTTCTAGGTTGTTCAATTTGTTGGCATATAGTTTTTCATAGTATTCTCTTATGATCCTTTGTATTTCTTTGGTATCTGTTGTGATTTCTCCTCTCTCATTTCTAATTTTATTTGTTTGAGTCTTCTGTCTTTTTTTCTTAGTGAGTCTGGCTAAGGTTTTGTCAATTTTGTTAATTTTTTCAAAGAACCAACTCTTTGTTTCATTGATCCTTTCTACTGTCTTTTTTGTTTCAATATCATTTATTTCTGCTCTAATTTTTATTATTTCCCTCCTTCTACTGACTTTGGGCTTTGTTCTTCTTTTTCTAATTCTGTTGGGTGTTGTTTGAGGTTGCTTATCTGAGATTTTTCTTGTTTGTTGAGGTGAGCCTGTATTCCAATGAATTTCCCTCTTAGGACTGCTTTTGCTGCATCCCAAATGAGTTGGTGTGGCGTGTTTTCATTTTCACTTGTCTCCAGATAATATTTAATTTCTTCTTTAATTTCTTCAATAATCCATTGTTTGTTCAGTAGCAAGTTGTTTAGTCTCCACATTTTTTAAATCATAATTTTTAAGCCATTTGGTGAATGATGTCCACAATTAGTTTGCAATTAGTAATGCCTTTACTGGACATCCTTTAGTTATATAGAAACTATGGTACAGGGCCAGTTTGGGCTGCTTTGCCTCCTTTGTTTACTCTGTTAGTTTCCTCCCTCCCCAGGACCTTTCCCCTTGATGAGGAGGGAAATAGTGGGATACCTCTCCTTGCCCACTTCCCCTCAGCAGACTCATGACAAAAACAGCCCGCTTACTATTAGGGAACTGCTACGAAAGCTACCTACATCCATAATAATTGATGCATAAGCTTCACGATTTTTGTTTCTTCTCCAAGTAATATTTTAAGCATCTCCTATTTGAGGCCTTGGATACATTGAAAATATTTTAATGTACATGTTCAGTTTTCCTTCTTTAGTACTTCTCATGGTTGTGCATGGTTGTTCCTATAAGTAAATTGTTGGATCTTCCAGTAATAAATCTTTTCAGTTTATATTGCTTTAGAGTATCATCAGTTGATGCTATTGAGAGATTTGCTGCTGATGTCTGTATAAAGAATCAGAATATCTCAGGACTCAAGTGGTATTGATGTGATTTTCTCCAATAACACGGAGGATGCATGATGTGGTGGGAAGATTATGATTTTGATAATGAACAAAAGAGATTTGAATTCAAATTCTGACTTGGTAATTAATTATATTTGTGATATTAAGGCAAATTGCTTAAACTGAAGCCTCAGTTTCCTCATTTGTAATATGGATATAATTTCTTTTTTACAGGTTGATGTAATATTAAATGAGTTAATGTCTGTAAAGTACATAATAAATCTTAGTTTCTTTCCCCTCTCCTTTTTTTTTAGAAGAAATAAAAAAGTACTTACTTTTCAAAATGTCAGGATAAATTCTAATCTTGAGATTGATAATCTAAGTCATCAACTATCATAATGACTGCCCAGACTGTTGTTTTTTGTTTTTAACCCAAGTCCAGAAATTATTGGAGAGAGTCTAAAATCATTTTGACTAACACCACAGTGTTTGGAATTTCTAGCCTTTGATCTCTGTGGTTTGATTTCCCTTCCTCTGGGGAGAGCAGATGAGTGATATATTCTATAGTACAGATGGAGTGAACAGGTTCTAAAAAAAAAAAATAGGCAGAGGATATGAACAAACATGTTTCCAAAGAAGATATACAGATGGCCAACAGGCACATGAAAAGATGTTCAACATCGCTAATTATTAGGGAAATGCAAATCAAAACTACAATGAGATATCACCTTACACTTGTCAGAATGGCTGTAATTACCAAGACAAAAATAAGAAATATTGGAGAGGATGTGGAGAAAAGGGAACCTTCGTACACTGCTGGTGGGAAAGCAGTACAGACAAAATGGAAGACAGTATTGAGATTTCTCAAAAAATTAAAAATAGAAATACCATACAATCCAGCTAGCCCACTACTGGCTATTTATCCAAAGAACATGAAATCAACAATACAAAGAGATTTATGCATCCACATGTACATTGCAGCATTATTCATAATAGCCGAGTTGTGGAAGCAACCCAAGAGCTCATCAACTCACAATTGGATAAATCATATATATATACACTGGAATACCACTTAGCCATAAAAAAAGACAAAATCATCCCATTTGCAACAACATGGATGGACTTTGAGGGTATTATATTAAGCAAAAGAAGCCAGACAGAGAAAGACAAACACTGTATGATTTCATTCATATGTGGAACATAAACAAACACATGGACAAGGAGAACAGATTAGTGGTTACCAGAGGGGAAGCGAGTGGGTGAGGGGCGTGCAAAAGGGCTAAAGGGGCACATTTGTATGGTCATGGATAATAAGTAGACTATTGGGGGTGAGCAAGATGCAGTCTATACAGAAACTGATATATAATGTACACTTGAAAATACACAATGTTATAAACCAATATGATATCAGTAAAATAATTTTGTAAAAAACTACACAAGGGGCCAGCCCTGTGGCCTGGTGGTTAGGTTTGGGCATTCTGCTTCAGCAGCCTGAGTTCATGCATTCAGATCCCAGGCACAGACCTACATCACTTGTCAGCCATGCTGTGGCGGCAACCCACATACAAAATAGAGGAAGATTAGCATGGATGTTGGCTCAGGGTAAATCTTCCTCAAGCAAAAAGAGGAAGATTGGCAACAGATATTAGCTCAGAGTGAATCTTCCTCTGCAAAAAAAAAAAAGCCACGTGACCCAACAATATACTGCCTATAAGAGATTTAGTTTAGATCCAAAGACACAAATAGATTGAAAGTGACAGGATGGAAAAATATATTTCATACAAGTAGTAATCAATAGAGAGCAGAGATGGTTATACTAATATCAGACAAAATAGACTTTAAATCAAAAAAGTTTACAAAGACAAAGAAGGGCATTAAATATTAATAAAGAGGTCAACACAGCAAAATACAACAATTATCATTGTAAACATTTATGTACCTAATGATAGACCATCAAAAATATATGACACAAATTGACAAAATCAAAGGGAGAAATAGTTCTATGGTAATAGTTGGAGACGTCAATGCCTGACTCTCAATAATGGATAGAACATTCAGACAAAAGATAAGGAAATAGAGGACAAAAACAGCACAATAAACCAACTAGATCTAATAGACATATACAGAAGGCTCCACCCAACAACAGCAGCAGACACATTTTTTTCAAGTGCACATGTGACATTTTCCAGTATAGAAAGTACATTAGGCCACAAATTCTCAATAGATTTTTTTTTTTTTAAAGCTTGGCACCTGAGCTAACAACTGTTGCCAATCTTCTTTTTTTTTTTTTTTTTCTGCTTTATCTTCCCAAACCCCCCACACATAGTTGTATATCTTAGTTGCAGGTCTTTCTAGTTGTGGGATGTGGGACACTGCCTCAACGTGGCCTGACAAGCGGTGCCATGTCCGCGCCCAGGATCCAAACCCTGGGCCACCACAACGGAGCACACGAACTTAACCACTCAGCCATGCAGCTAGCCCCTCAATAGATTTTAAATGATACATATCATACAGAGTATCTTCTCTAACCACAACAAGATGAAGTTTGAAATCAATAACATAAAGAAAAATGGAAAATACACAAAATTATGGAAACTAAAGAACATCCTTTTAAACAACAAATGGATCAAAGAAGAAATCACAACAGAAATTAGAAAATACTTATGAAACAAATGAAACAAAACAGAAATACCAAAATTTATGGAATGCAGCGAAAGTGATGCCAAGGGGGAAATTTATAGCTATAAATCCTCACATTGCTTGTCAGTGCAATTGAGTTGATGCTGACTCCTAATGACCCTGTGTACAGCAAAGCAGAAGCCTGCCTGGTCTTTTTTGCGCCATTCTCTCACCTTCCAGCACCAGAACAGACAATGCTCTGCTGCTATTCATATGGTTTTCATGGCCAATTTTTTCGGAAGTGGGTGGCCCCAACTTTCTTAGTCTGTCTTAATCTGGAAGCTCTGCTGAAACCTGTCCACCATTGGTGACCCTGCCGGTATTTGAAATACCAGTGACATAGCTTTCAGCATCACAGCAACACGCAGCCACCACAGTATGACAACCAACAGATGCATGGTGTGGTTCCCTGACTGGGAAAAGAACATTGGCTGAGGTGATGAGAGCACCGAATCTTAACCACTAGACCAACAGGGCTGCCTAATCCTTATGTTAAAAATCAAGAAAGATCTCAAATCAAAAACCTAACTTTACAACTTAAGGAACTAGTAAATGAAGAACAAACTAAAGTCAAAGCTAGCAGAAGGAAGGAAATAATAAAAATTACAGCAGAGATAAATGAAATAGAGAAGAGAAAAACAATAAGGAAAATCAATGTAACCAAAAGTTGGTTCTTTGAAAAGATCAGCAAAATTGGCAAACCTTTAGCTAGATGAACTAACAAAAAAGGGAGAAGACTCAAATTACTAAAATGAGAAATGAAAGGGAGGACATTACTACCAGTTCTAGAGAAATAAAAAGAATTATAAGAGAGTACTATGAATGATCGTACAGCAACTAACTGGATAACCTGGTAGGGATGGACAAATTCCTAGAAACACAAAGCCTACCAAGACTAAATGACAATAAAATAGAAAATCTGAACAGACCTGTAACTAGTAAGGAGATTGAATCAGTAATCAAAAATCTCCCAATGAAGAAAAGCCCTGGATCTAATGGCTTCACTGGTGAAATCTCCCAAACATTTAAAAAGAACTAAGACCAATCCTTCTCAAACTTTTCCAAAAAACTGAAGAGGAGGAAACACTTACTAACTCATTTTACAAGGGCAGCATTACCCTGATACCGAAGTCAGACAAAGGTGCTTCACAAAAAAATTACAGGCCAAAATCCCTTATCCACACTGATGCAAAAATTCTCAACAAAATCCTAGCAAACTAATTTCAGCAGCACATTAAAAGAATTATACACCATGACCAAGTGGGATTTATTCCTGGAATACAAGGATGGTTCAACATATGAAAAATGATCAATACAGTAATACACCACATCAACAAAATGAAAGAAAAAAACCACATGAGCATCTCGATATAGAAAATGCATTGATAAAATCTGACACTCAAGATAAAAACACTCAACAGACTAGAAATAGAAGGAAACTACCTCAACATAATAAAGGGGCCTTCTTAATGAGTTTGGATTTTCTGAGCATACACCAGCTGGCTGGGGGGAGGCAGCCCAGAAGACTGCTGGGTGGGGAAGGGGGAGAAGGGAGAAGGGAGGGGAGGGAGCCAGGCCAAGATGAAAATCCCCAGTGTTCTCACAGTAGAACAGTGATGGGGTGCTGAGTGCTCCTCACAGATGGTCGACCCTCCGCCCTCCTCCTTAAGGGATAGCATCTTGCTCCTGCTTGTAGGCTCAGAGGGAGTAGTGTCCACTCAGGTCATCCCATCTTCTGAGAACCACAGAACTTGTTCTAAACCACTTTGCGGGCCATTCGAGGTTTTCTGGTATCAGGCTTTTCTGTGCCCTCGGAGAGATCCTCCCCGACTTGTAGGCCAATCCTTTCATGGGCTTGGAGGAGTGGATCTGAGGCCCTGAGAGGGAACCACAAGTCTGTCCTGTCCCCGCCCGCCCGGGTTCTCCCCGCGGAGGTGCTGGGGAGGGGATGGCGAAGGTTCCCGGGGCAGCAGGCACTTCGCGCCCCTTTGCGCAGCCGGGAGGCTAGCAGGGCTGTCGGGGCGGGGGAGGGGCGGGGTGGGGTCAGGCGTTTGACTCCGCCTCCTCGCGCTGGGCTCAGCCTGCGGTCGGGCGCTGGCTCAGTCTAGGCTGCTCGCCGCTGTCGCTCCCGGGCCGCGGGATGACACCGCCTCCGCCCCGATGCGCCGCCCTCGGCGCCCCGCGCGCCCGCGTCCCCGGTCCGCTAGCTCGGTCCGGGTTCCCGCTGCGGCTGCTGCTGCTGCTGGTCTGGACGGCCGCCACCACCCAAGGCCACCCGAGGAGCGGACCCCGCATCTCGGCTGTCTGGAAAGGTGGGTGGCGCCGCGCGGCCGGCGGCGCGCGGGATCGGACGCCGTGCGGGGCGGGTGCGGAGTGTGCGGCACCGGAGGGAGTGCGTGAGCGCGGCTCTGCGGGTCTCGGGCTGTCCCCGCGGGGAGCGTGCGGGTGTGGGTGAGTGTGTCTGTGTGAGCTGGCACGCGGGAGCGGGCTGCAGCGCGGCGCCGAGCGAGCGGCGGGGCCCGGAGCCCCGGCTAAGTCGCTCCAAGTCGGTGCGCAGCCGGGAGCCGCAGCGCCGGGGCGCAGGGGAAGGGAGCGGGCCCCTGTCTCGGCTCAGAGCCGCTCTCGGTTCTCCAGGGCCGGGGCCTCTGTGCAGGGCCCTTTCTCCTTATGCATCTCACTCAGAGCCTCGCTCTGCTGCGTCCCGGCCCGGTGGCTCGGTTGGAGCTCCTGCTGTGGCTACTGCTGCTGGTCTGTGCTGCCACCACCACTGAGGCCACCCGAGGAGCGGACCCCGCATCTCCGCTGTCTGGAAAGGTAGCTGGCGCTGCGCGGCGGGCAGAGCGTGGCTCTATGTCCCAGGCTGTCCCCACGGGGAGCGTGCGGGTCTGGGTCCGCCCGCAGCCCGGAGCCGCACGGCGGGGACTGACTTCTCCTCCAGGAGCATGCCCTCCAACTGGTACAGGGAAGTATCAGGTGAGCCCCAGGAGAGGTAATGCAGGTCCCCTCAGGAACCTGCAATGGCCCAGGGATTTACTTTACTCAGCAGCCATGTGTAGCGCTGGCAGGGGGTGTTCCTTTCGAACTCAGAGTCAAGGAGAGAGGAAAATATGAATTTGGAGAGTATGTGAGCTGAGATTCTGGAGCTACGCCTGTGCCTTTCTGTTCTTCCTCCGGAAATCTGTTCTCCCTCCTCCAGGTGGCTTCCTCTTTGAAGGGCTCTCTGATGATGAGGACGTCTTTCACCCTGTAAGTGGCCTGGCTGCCTGCCCTTTGCGGGAGATGGTGCTGAAGATGGGCCCCTCCCTGGGACCTGGCACAGCCAAGCTGGGAGGTGGGCATAGGCCATTTGGTGGCCAAGTCTCTGTCATACTGTTCCTCTCTGAACCTGGCAGCTTGGGGAGTCTTCCCCAAGAACGGTTCCTGGAGTGGGGTGGGGTTCACCTGGGAGTGTCACAGTGCTGCTTCCCTGATTCTGGTGCCTCCTATCTCCAGAGTGCCAGGTCCACGCCCTCTAGCAGCACACCCAGCTCCCGCCCAGCCTCCCTGGGCTACAGTGGAGCTGCTGGACCCCGGCCCATCACCCAGAGTGAGCTGGCCACCGCCTTGGCCCTGGCCAGCACTCCGGAGAGCAGCTCTCACACGCCAACCCCTGGCACCCAGGTATGGAGAGAGAGCCAGAGGATGGAGGCTGGGCCCCCAAGGGAGAAGCTCCCTAGCAGTAGAATGGGTTAACTTTTGCTGGCCCTGGTGCTAGATCTGGTTTGAGCTGAACTAACCTGTGTGGTTTCTGCTACCCTATGTGGCCCTGGTGGACAATGAGGGGAATAGGAACAGGACCTGTGGACAGCTTGTTTTTTCCTTTCCCTCATCTTCCCCAGCTAGAGGCCTGTTCGCTCTGCTCTCTAGCTCAGGAGCTTTCACTGGCTCCACCTGGCCTGTAAAGTGAATCTGAGTTGGTTTCTGTAGTTTTTTTAAAAGCCCTCCACATCCTCACCGTTGCCTTCCTGCCTCTCTGAATTTGCATCTCTTCCCCACAGCCTTCTCCTTTTCACAGTGTGAGGCCCTACCATGCGAGAAAGAAGCCCCGACAGGTTAGTATTAGAGTTCATACTGACTAGACTGCTCCAGTCCCTTCAGACCTTGAAACGGACCCCTTGCACTTAGCCGCTATTGCAGTGGGCAAAAAAACCTCCCAGTTTCGGCTGCCGTTCTCAAAATGGTCAAGCTTTCCAGTAAATTTCTCTATTTATAAGAATTCCTATTCTGAGAACTGTTAGATGCCTCATTATTTCCCTCTGCTTCTTTCTGCATAGATGCTGATACCATGCAAGTCCTGTGGTTGCCAATAGTTTGCCCTCAGCAACTTGTATTTTGGAGTTCGTGGGAATAGCTTGTCACCTAGTATATTATTCTGCTCATGCTGCCATAAAAAAAATACCACAGACTGAGTGGCTTAAACAAAAGAAATTCATTTCTCACATTCTAGGGGCTGGAAGTTCCAAGATAAGAAGGTACAGCAGGGTTGGTTTCTGGTATGATGAAAGTCGTCCTCATCATCAGAGAGCCCTTCAAAGAGGAAGCCACCCGGAGGAGGGAGAGCAGATTTCCAGAGGAAGAACAGAAAGACACAGGTGTAGCTCCAGAATCTTGGCTCACATACTCTCCAAATTCATATTTTCAACTCCCTTTGGTTCTAACTGAGAGTTCCCGAGGAATGCCCTCTGCCAGCGCTACACATGGCTGCTGAGTAAAGCAAATCTCTAGGCTATTGCAGGCTCCTGAGGGGGCCTGCATTACCCCTCCTCCGGCTCACCTGGCACTTCCCTGTACCAGTTGGAGGGCATGCTCCTGGAGGAGAAGTCAGCCCCCTGCCGTGCGGCTCTGGACTGAAGGCAAACTAGGAGCCACTTAGCCCAGTTCTGGCCCCACCACTCACTCGCCTCAGCGTTCCAGCCCTCTCCACCATGCCAGCTCACACAGACACTCTCACATATCTCCAGACCCACACGCTCCCCGCGGGGACAGCCTGGGACATAGAGCCACGCTCTGCCTGCCACACAGCGCCACCTACGTTTCCAGACAGCAGAGATGCGGAGTCGCTTCTCAGGTGGCCTCAGTGGTGATGGCAGCCCAGAGGTGCAGCAGCAGCCACGGCAGGAGCTCCAATCAAGCCGTCGGGCTGGGATATAGCGGAGCTGGGCTCTGAGTGAGACGCATCCTGGCGAAGACAGTGTTATCCCGCAGCCCAGCAGTGACAGTGGCGAGCAGCCTAGACTGAGCCAGCAACTGCTGGCTGGTCCCAGCAGAAGGAGGCGGAGTCAATTTAATAAATATGCAAGACATTATGTCAGGAGCTGTGGAAATGTAAAATGAAGTACACACAAGAAGTTCATAGTCTGGGAGGGGACGTGTCTGTGCATTAATTATTCCATGAATTTTTTTTTTTTTTTTTTTTTGGTGGGGAAGATTTGCTCTGGGCTAACATCTGTGCCAGTCTTCCTCTATTTTGTCCATGGGACACCATCACAGCATGGCTTGACAAATAGGGTAGGTCCATGCCTGGGATCTGAACAACAATCCCAGCACCTAAGCAGAGCAGGTGGGGCTTAACCACTATGCCAGGGGACCGGCCCCTCCATGTATAATTTTAATACTAGATATAAAATATGAAATTTACCCTTTTCTGTGCCACTAAAGCACCCTGTGCTTCTCTCAATTATTGTATGTGTTTCCCTATATTGTCATTAACTTCATTTTCTTTCTCCCACACAGTGGTAGATTGTGTTGGTGGCCCAAGTCCTCACCCTCCCTGTATCCGTGCCATTGTCTAACTTTTCAGTGCCCATCCTCCGTGAGTGGAGTAACCTGCCCCGCCCCTTGAGTCTAGCTTGGCCATGTGACTTGCTTTGGCCAATGGAATGTTAGCAGATATGGTGGAAGCAGAGGCTTGAAATGGACTTGAGCTTTGGGAGCTACCGCTTTGCACCTCTGCCATCACCATGAGATCAGGCCTGGACTGGCCTGCTGGAGGATGACAGACACATGCTACTGAGCTGAGTCTTCTGAATTGCTCCCACCTAGGCCAGCCTAGGTTCTCTGCCTGTCAGACAACCTACAGACATATGAGCAAGCCCAGCCAAGAAAAGTATACGAGTTATAACTGTACAACTTGATGAATTTTCACAAAGTGAACACATCTGTTTAATCACTACCCAGATCGAGAACAAGAATATTAGCAACACCTTTGCAGCACCTCTCATGCCCCTTCCCGGTCATTACCCACCTCCTCCTCCAAAGGTACCTATTATCTTGACTTCTAGCATCATGGATTCGTTTTTACCTGCTCTTGAACTTCTAAATGGAATGATGCCACATATAGTCTTTTGTGTCTGGCTTCTTTCATTCAACATCATGTTAAGGAGATTCTTCCAGGTTGTTGTGGATAGCAGTAGTTTCTTCGTTTTCATTGCTTTACAATATACCAAGGTATGGATATAACAGAATGCGTTTATTAATTCTGCTGTTGATGTACATTTGGGTTATTTCCTATTTAGAGCTATTATGAGTGATGCTGCAATGAATATTCTTGCACGTGTCTTTTGTTGAGCATATGAATGCATTTCTGTTGTATACATAGCTGGGAGTAGAATTATTGAGATATAGGGTAAATGTATGTTCAGCTTTGGTACATATTGCCAAAAAGACTTCCCAAGTAGCTGTACCAGTTTACACTCCAAGTGGAAATATATAAGACTCCTGGTTTCTCTACCTCTTTGTCAACACTTGGTATTGTTAGTCTTTTTAATTTTAGCCATTCTGCTTGGTATGTAGTAGTATCTTATTTCGGCTTTAATGTAGATATCCCTTATGACTTCTGAGCATGACTACATTTTCACACAAACATTTGAATATCCTCTTTTGTGAAGTGTCTGTTCATGTAAGATTCAAATTTGTGCCTTATAGACTCTTCTACTGTAAGATCAGAAGGGCAGCTAGGCAGGTCATGAGGCTCACAGCAACAGATCCTGAAGGTAAAAAAGAACTTTGCATCAGCTCAGACCCAGCCATATCAACATCAAGAATGACGCAGTGGGGTTCCAGCATAAGAGCCTGAACTCTGAGGCCTCAAATCAATATCTAAGAAGTAGGTGATGGGTTGGACACATGGCAATGTGGGAGTCTTCAAGGGAAACCCGTTTGCTGGTTACTCTTAGCTTCAGAGGTTGCTAGAGATCTTGGAAACACCAGGGCTTCAAGGTCTGGTTCTCAGCCACGCAGCCTCAGAAAAGAGCTTTTGCAAGACACGAGTCAGAAATTAATGTAAAAATCAGAATGCTGATTTATTAATTTACACTATGAACCAGATGACCAAGAATTCCAGTCTCTGATTAGGACACTCTCTCCCTATAAGAAAACACATTGGGATGTCAAATATAATCAGAAGGCTGCATGGTGAGCTGGAATCAGCACCAGAATGAGAGAGGAGCATTGGGAATAACAGGAGTGGGCTTCCAAGACCCTCATAGTGAAGATGGATCTGCCACTGGAACTGGACGGGTGTGATCTTGAGCCTGGCCTCCCTCTCCCCAGTCAGTGCTCCGAGGAACACTGTCAATGTCACTTCAGAGGCTGTCCTTTTGTCAGTGTTTCCAGTGCTAACTAATCCTCTCTCTGATTGACTCTTTCTTTCTTCAGACGTCCTGGAGGACATTTGTTGTTGTCTTCCTATCATCCATTTCCCCACCTCACCCTCCAGAGGTCCCTGGCCCCTTTTCAACAGACCATACTTTCCGTCTGGGGATCCATGGTTTTCCTGGGATAGTTCCATCCTAGATCTCGGTTTGGAGCTGACCACCTAGGCCAAGTCAATCAGCACATTCCATCGTCTGAGCCCAGTGATGAGTTGAGCATGTTAGCCACAAGCGCTGGCGTCCTGATACTCTGTATTTCCTACTAGGCACGAATGAGAAAGCTTGTAGCCCTAGGAGCCATCTGAGGACCCCAAAAGGAGTCAGCTTCAGATTATTCTGACACAGAGAAAGGCAGAGTGAAGAGCTGAAGAGAAACTGATTCCTGGTGATTTTAGTAAGCTGTTGAGTCAAGCAAGCACAACCTCTGGACTTTTCAGCTCTTTGAGCCAAGAAATTCCTTCTCATGTGCAAAACAGTTTGCTTTGGTCTGGCAGACCTAGTTGACTATCCAATATCTGTTCTCCTCTTCTTCCTTACTTACAGAACCTCAATTTTACTGATATTTTAAAAATATTCATCTCCCCATACTCCCCTGGAGCTAAGGGTGGCAATGTGGCCAATAAGGTACAAGTGAAAGTCACTGGGTGGTGCGTCTGGGAAAGTGATTGATTTCCTCATTTAAAAAAAAGAAGAGTGCAGACTCAACTGGCGCGTGCATTCTGCCTTCCCTCACTCCCTTCTTCCTGCCTGCAAAGCAGACACCGTACCTAGAAGAGTGACAGCCAACTTGTGATCACGAGGCCAGAAGACTCACACTAGGGATGGACAAAGAAGACAGAAGGAGCTGGGTTCCTTGATCAGCTGCATGAATCCCGGACTGCCTATCCCAGACTCCTCATAACATGAGAAAAGTAAACCTCTTATTGGTTTAGTCACTTTGTTAGGTTTCTGTTAAATGTAGCAAAATGCAATCCTACCAGATAGAGAACTCAGTACACTAACGTGGGAGGCTGCAAGTAATAGAAGCTGAAACATGGACTTTGTTTAGTGGTGGAGATGGAGTTTGGGGCCGTGAGGGTACAGACTTTGCAGACTGGAATGCCGATAACCTTGTCATGCAGTGGTGAAACGTTTGGTCCACTGCTGTTCTGTGGGGGACACTGCACATGCCAACCAAGTCTGTAGTGTTAGGGGAAGTGTTAGAGTAATTCAGAATGGCACATGCTAGTGACTTCTCTCCACTTCAAAAAGTCCTGAAGAAGACTGATGAACTAAAGTTATCCAGGCTAAAGAAAAAAGGGAAGGAAGTACCACTTCACTAAGGAAAACACTCTCCCTGGGGCCTGCAAAACTCCTTTGAATGAGCATCTCATCACCTGGAGACTTGCAGGGCTGAAAAAGATCCTTGCTTCTGTTCTCCAAATAGGAGTGGTGGCTGTCAAGCAATAGCTAGAAGAAGAAAAGACTGGTGTCCTGGGTCTTTCTTGAGTTCTTCCTTTAAGAATCACCATTAGGGGCCAACCTGTGGCTGAGTGGTTAAGTTTGCGTGCTCCACTTTGGTGGCCCAGGATTTGTGGGTTCGGATCCTGGGTGCGGACCTACACACCACTCATCAAGCCATGCTGTGGTGGCATCCCACACAGAAGAACTAGAATGACGTACAACTAGCATATACAACTATTTACTGGGGCTTTGGGGAGAAAAAAAAGAATCACCATTAACAGAGGAAGTAAGGTCTGCAAAGTGTTCTTTATCCACCAGAGCTTTTTGTTTCCAATTGTCTCAAGTCAGTAAACATTAAGTTGAAGGCTATAGGGATGGGCAGAGCACAGAGACCAATAGGTAATAGAGGAGGATTTTCAGGTTTTAAGACAGGCCGTATAGGAGCTTTGGCTGTGGTTACTCACACATAAGACTGAAGAAGAAGCAAATAGACTGGAAGCCTATAACATTTTTGGGGGAATCACATCACCAAAATGAAAATTTAAGAACCTCGCCAGCCAAAGCGTATCATTTTTCTACCCCAGGCCCCTGAGCACACCAACAGAAAGGGCATCCTCCCCAAAGTTCACTTCAGATATGGCTAAAGAGGATAATGAACAAGAAGTCATGTTAAAAGAAGATGGAACTTGAACCATGGAGCACAATAGGAAAGAGAGTTCCTTCCCGAGAGGAGTTCAGCGGAGGAAGGAATTCCTGTCGGGGAGGGAGTCCTAGCTGCTGCTGTCTAGCAGAATCTGGTATTTGCTGTAGATCTGATGTTCATTATACTTTGACGTGCTTCCCATTCTTCCCTTTCCCGTGTGGGAGTTTATTTTGTTCCTTCTCCACTATTATAAATACTACATGTTGAGGGAAGATAACTCATCTTTTAGTTTATAGGCTACTGGACTATAAGGCCTCACATAAGGACTAAATGGAGAAAACTGCATTTGGGCTAGATATTCTGGCCTTTTTTTTTTTTTTTTTTAAGAATGGCATCTGAGCTAACATCTGTTGCCAATCATTTTTCGTTTTTTCTTCTCCCCAAAGACCCCTAGTACATAGTTGTATATGCTAGTTGCAGGTCCTTCTAGTTGTGGCATGTGTGATGCCACCTCAGTATGGCCTGATGAGTGGTGCCATGTCCACACCCAGGATCCGAACAGGCGAAACCCTGGGCCACTGAAGCTGGAGCTCGTGAACTTAACCACCCCACCACGGGGCCAGCCCCTATATTCAGGCTTTGAGGTGGATGCAGCATCTGGATGAGACTTTGAAACTGTCCCGAGTAGAGAGAGTGTATGTTCTGCCTGTGGCAGGATGGATAGCCAAAAGTGTGGATGGTGGCCATCACTGCTTTCTTTCTACCCAACGGCCATTCTTCTTTTCTTCTTTACCAGCAGAACCCTGAATTTGTTTGGGAAAGCAATTTGCCCAGCTAAAATTGACCAGAGTTTTTTCGCCAGTGAGACATAAGCAAGACTCTGCTGAGGATGTCCGGAAAAGCTTTGCTTTCTGATTATAGGTGTCACTCTTCTCCTTTTCACTTCTTTCGTCTTTTCTTGCCTGAACCAGGTAGAAATTGAATCTTCATGAAAGAATGAAGAGCATTGGAAATGGTAAATATATGAGTGTCAAAGACTGCTTTTTCCTCTTGGTTTCTTTCTTTCTTTCTTTTTTTAAATTCCTTTTTTTTTTTTTTTTTAAGATTGGCACCTAAGCTAACATCTGTTGCCCATCTTCTTCTTCTTCTTCTTCTTCTTCCCGAAGCCCTCACAGCACACAACTGAGTATTCTAGTTGTAGGTCATTATGGCTGTGCTGTGTGGGATGGCGCCTCAGCGTGGCTTGATGAACAGTGCTAGGTCCACACCCAGGATCCAAACTGGTGAAACCCCGAGCCGCTGAAGCAGAGCGTGCGAACTTAACCACTCAGCCACAGGGCCAGTCTTCTTGGTTTCTTTAAATGCATGTGGCTATTTAAAAATAATGTAGGAGTTTCCTTTTTCCATGCTCTGGAACATTTTAAGTAGCTTTGAAGGTTTGGTAGATTCTCCTCTGAGTCCTTCTGGGCCTTGTGACTTTTCGAGGAGTGACTTTTTAATTTGTTTAAATTTTTTATGTTTACTAAGGTCGATTTTAGTAAATAATATTTTCCTAGGAAATTGTCTATCTAATCAGGTTTACAAATGTGTTTGTCTAGACTTGTGAAAAGTACTATCTTAAGATTTTTCATTTTTCTTCTGTTTCAATGGTTATTTCCTCCTTATTGTTTCTTATCTTGCATATTTTTGCCTTTTCTTTTTTGTTCCTGATTAGGTTAGCTGGTGGTTTGTCTATTGATTGATTTTTTCCTGAGAACCAGCAGTTGGATTTATTTATTTTTTTTAGATTTTTTCCTGTTTCTAACTCATTAACTTCTGCTCATATCTTTAACAGTTCCTTCATTCTGCTTTCTTTGGATTTACTTCCTTTTTAAAAAAAAAGATTGACACCTGAGCTAACATCTGTTGCCAATCTTCTTTTTTCTTCTTCTTCTTCTTCTCCCCAAAGCCCCCAGAACATAGTTGCATATTCTAGTTGTGAGTGCCTCTGGTTGTGCCATGTGGGACACCACCTCAGCGTGGCCTGATGAGCGGTGCCGTGTCCACACCCAGGATCCGAACCCGTGAAACGCTGGGCCACTGAAGCAGAGCGCGAGAACTTAACCACTGGGCCATGGGGCCGGCTCCTGCATTTTTTTTTTTTTTTTTTAGCTTTTTAATAGATGTTTAATTTTACTGATACAGGTACTTATTTTTTATTTTTTTGAGAAAGATTAGCCCAGAGCTAACATCTGCCACGAAACCTCCTCTTTTTTGCTGAGGAAGATTGTCCCTGAGCTAACATCTACGCCCATCTTCCTCTATTTTTTTTATATGTGGGACCCCTGCCATAGCATGGCTTGATAAGCTGTGAGTAGGTCTGCACCTGGAATCTGAACCAGTGAAGCCTGGTGTGTGGAAGCAGAACTTGCGAACTTAACTGCTGCGCTACTGGGCCGGCCCCCGGTACAGGTATTTAAGGTAATACATTTCCTTCTAACAGCTGCTTTTACAGTATCTCATAGATTCTGATAAGCTGTGTTTTCATTATTGCTATTTTATAAAATTCTGCGATTTTGGTTTGTATTACCTTGTTGACCTAAGAGTTGCTTAATACAGAATTTTTAAAATTTCTAGGTCGAAGTCTTTTTGTTTTTAATTTTGTTGTTATTTTATTGCATTGTGATGCAAGAATGTTACTTATACTATTGCTATTTTTAAAGTTTTTGAGATTTTCTTTTGCAACCTAATATATCATCAATTTTCACGAATGTTTCTTCTGATTACTCAGTAGCTGGTGGTCTGATCCACCAGGCTCAGCCCTGTCCTCAGTGTTTGCCCTCTCAGGACAGGATCCTCTTCTGGGGATAATCCGAGCAGATGTTGTTGGTCTCTGGCCTCCTCTAGGACCTGGCTGCTCTCTCCTCTCCTCCACACGGCTTCCCTCCCCCACTCTCCCTCGGTTCAGATGTGAGCTCTGGAGCTGGCTCTGTGAGCTTCAGGTGCTTATCTCCCATTTACATGGCAATTGAAGTTTAAGGTCTTCTCGTCTCCTGGGGTCATTTAATTTGCTTTCATTGTTGATCCGTGTGGTTTTGGGGGGATTGTGAAGGGATTGAGGCATCAGGAAGCTTTGTACTTTCTTTTTATCACATCTTTACTGCTTTTTCTTCATTCCTGCCTTCCAATGGCTTAATCAAATTTTCTTTTTTGCCCTTTCCCTCCCATCAACACTGAAGTCACAGATCTGTGTCTGTCCTCTGCGCGGTAACCCTGAAAAGTGTAGCATGCACATTTAGCTTAGCAAAGGCTAAAGTTAGTTAATATCACTACCTTCCCTCCCAACAAGATAAGGCCCTTGAATGCTTTCACTCCCGCCATCTTCCTCTCTTGTTAGTATTCCTTCACCAAAAAATTTTGAGTGCTTGCTCTGAGCCAGGTTGATACAGTAATGAACAAAAGGTGGAGGGGAGAGAATCCCTCTTCTAATGGATTTACATTTTAGTGCAGAAGAAAAACAAGGTACAGATTCGAAATATGTAGCATGTTATACAGTGAAAAGTACTAAGGAGCACAAAATAAAGTAAGGTACCGGAACATGGAATCTCCCATGTATGTGCGTGTTGTATGTAGCTAAGCATTCAGATATCTTGGGAAGAACATTCTGGGCAAAGAGAATAGCAAGTGCAAAACCTAAAGGACTTTTTGATGTGTTTAAGGAATAGCAAGGAGGCCTGTGAGGCTACAGTGAAGTGAAAGAGGGAAGAGTGGTAGGATTTGAAGTCACAGAGCTGATGAGACCAAAGTAGAACCTTACAAGAACTACAATATGGACTACAATCCATATTAAGGATTTTGGCTTTTATTCCAAGACAGGCACCCGTTGAAGGATGCTGAACAGAGGAGTGACATGGCCTGGCGTATGTTGTTCCAGGACCACTCTGGTTCCTGTGTTGAGAACAGATTGCCGAGGGCAAGCCACTTAGGAGGTTACTGCAGTAATCCCTGTGAGAGATGGTGATGCTGGCCCAAGATAGGGAGTGGGAGGTGAGAAGAAGTGGTTGAATACTGTGTGTATTTTGAAAGCTGAGCTGACAGAATTTACTGACTGACCAGTGAGGTGTGAGGAAAAGCAGGAGGACAACGATGACATCCATAATGTTGACCTGAGCAAGAAGAGAGTTGCCATTAACTTCCTGTTGACTAGAAGTTAGTCACGTAGTATCATAGGCTGAATTCTGAGAATGCCCCCAATGCCCTTCCCCTTGCATAATCCCTTCCCCTTTGAATATGGGTATGATCTAATTCCTGTGATTATGGTATAGCATATGGCAAAAGGAAGACTATCAAGGCGGGCCTAATCTAATCATGAGCCCTTTGAGAGCACAGTATTTTGTGGCTGGTGGGCAGAAGGGAAAGTCAGAGAGATTCAAAGCATGACAAGGACTTGCTGTAAAGGTGGAGGAGACCACGTGAGAAAGAGCACAGGCAGCCCCCAGGAACAGAGAGCAGCCCCCAACCAACAGCCGGCAAGGAAATAGAACTTCAGAACCATAGCTACAGGGAACTGGATTCTGCCATCAACCTGAATAAGTTTCGAAGCAGGCTCTTCCCCAGAAGCTCCAGACAAGAGCTCAGCCCAGCAGACACTTGATTTTGGCCTTGTGGGACCCTGAGCAGAAAACTCAGTCAAGCCCAGACTTCCGACCTACAGAACTCTGAGATAAAAAGTGGGTGCTATTTTAAGCTGCTGCATTTCTGGTGTCTTGTTACTCTGCAGTAGAAAACAAATACACAGGCCACATGTAGCTCTCAGGGAGACGGGGAAACGGCAGCTCCAGCTGGGCATTCGTGTGCATGGGAAACTTGGCAGAGTGGGGGAAGTTCTACAAGGAAAGAAAGAGAAGAATGAGTATGGGGCGGGGGGGAGCGGGGGCGATTGGATGTTCTTCCACACGGTAAACCTGCACTGTCCAGGACAGCGCCACCAGCCACGTGTGGGTACTGAGCACTTGAAATGTGGCCAGTCCAAACTGAGATGTGCTATAAGTATAAAAACCCACTAGATTTTGAAGACCCTGTATGACACAAAGGAAGGTAAAATATCTTAGTAAGTATACTTTATATTGATTACATTATGAAATAATAATTTTGATATATTAGATTAAACAAGATGCATTATTAAACTTAATTCCAACTTGTTTCTTTTTATTTTTAAAAAATTTGGTTACGTATGTAACTTAAAATTTAAAACTACATATGTGTCAGAGCTGGCCTGGTGGTGTAGTGGTTAAGTTCCCACTCTCTGCTTAGGCAGCAGCCTGGGGTTCGCAGGTTCAGATCCCAGGTGCTGAGGACCTAGCGCCACTTGTCAGGCCATGCTGTGGTGGCATCCCACATAAAAAATAGAGGAAGATTGGCACAGATGTTAGCTCAGTGACAATCTTCCTCAAGCAAAAAGAAGAAGATTGGCCACAGAGTTGGCTCAGGGCCAATCTTCCTCACACACACACACACACACACACACACACACACAAATTACATATGTGAGTCACATTATAGTTTTATTGGACAGTGCTGCTGTAAACTCTTTTGTACACATCACGGTTTTTTTACATGTACATGAATTGAATTTTTTTAAATGTTATTTTGTTTTTTCATTCAATACCACAGGTTTAAAAAGGCAATGTTCCCATAAGAAATAAGGGCAAAGAAGGGAGTTCCTAGTCACACTCAGCAAACATGTTTTCCCAGACTATCTTAATACACTAGGCGATGCATGGATGTATATAGGAGGAGAGGCTGATGGAGAGATTGGAGGGTCTCGGAAGGAAGGAAAAGTTATGACATTAGATGACCACTATCACGGAGATGGAGACGGTGCTTATACCATCATAATTCATCCCTTGAGGGTGGGCACACCACAGTCTCAAATAAAATCTAAGTTCTAGTAGCAAAGGGCAAGGGGCGGCTGTTATGTAGGTAGATTTCACACCTGTCTTTAGGGGAGGATGAAGAAAGGAGTCTGTCACAGCTCAGCCTCACCAAGACACATGTACTGCCCTCTGGTGGACTCTGGTGGCACTTCAGCTGAGCCGACCAGAATCCCCCACTTACCACCTCCACCACCCCTATCCAAGCCACCATCATCTCAGGCAAGGATTATTCTAAGAGGTTCTTAATTGGTCTCCCTCCTTCCATGCCTGTCCACCAGTATGATCTTTTAAAACCTTCATAAGATCTTGTTACTCCTTTGCTCAAAACTCACAAGTACCTTCCCTTCTCACTCCCAGGTAAAGGCAAACTCCTCACCAGCCCTGTCCCCTACCCATGTACCACTCACTCACTCCGCTGTAGCCACACTGGGCTGCCCGCTCTTCCTCTGCCAGCATAACACGCCAAGCGCACTCCCACCCTTGCATTTGCTGTCTCCTCTGCCCAGAGTGTGTGGAGTGCTCCTTCATAGCTGTGCTCAAATGTCACCACACCAGCTTATCACCCTAAGTAAAAAAACAGCCCTCCTCCCACCGTTTTATATCCCCCTCAACTAGATTCATTTTTTTTGTCATAGCATTTAACACCCTGTGACATAATGCATATTTCCTTATTACGTATATTATATATTTATTACCTGTCTCCCCTGTTAGTATGCATATATCAGAAAGGCAAGAGCCTTGTCTGTTTTCTTCACAGTTGTATCCCCAGCACCATGAACAGTCCTTAGCATGTAGTAGGTATTCAAAAATATTTGTTGAATAAATAAATGAAACAAGATCTGAACAATGAAGAGGCATTGTATGGCCTTCGCTGTTTATTCTCAAATATGAAGACCATGTCACAAAAAGGCCAGCTCTAAAAATTTGTATAAAATTAAGAAAATTATAATCCCCACAGATTTCTTTTTAATTGGATTAAATTACTTTAGAATTCATTTGGAAAGAATAAAGCATCTGTGAATAGCCAATAAATGTAGGGGGAAGTACACTAAGGATGCACTTGGCTTCCAGATATCAGAAGACACTGTAAAGCTACCATAATAAATTCCACATGAGATTGGCGAAGGAATAGACAAATAAACCAGTGTAACAGACTAGAAAATCCAGGTATAGGTGTCTGTTGATAAGAATATAACACATGAAAGGTGAAATTTTAATTCAGTGGGAAAAGGATGATTATATAATAAATGGTGCTGATATTATCTACCAGGAAGAAAATCAGACCTTCATTTTATACCATTTATAAAAATAAGCTCTAAGTAGATCAAATGCTGAAGCATAGCCGGAACTTTTATTTTATTTTATTTTTGAGTAAGATTGCCTCTGAGCCAACACCTGTACGAGTCTTCCTCTGTTTTACAGTCTCCGCTGTGTAGCTTGACAAGAGGCACCAGGTCCACGCCAGGGATCCTGGCCTCTGGACCCTGGGCCACCAAAAGAGAAGACATGAAGTTAACCACTATGCCACCAGACCGGTCCTCTGTAGCTGGTACTTTTAGAAGCCTAACGTAAGTTCAGAATATTGTTAATTTTGTCCTTATGCCTATATAAAGACATATAACTGATTTCACCACAGTTGCGATTTATAATGCACATTCTTGATCTCTTTGCTTTAAAAAAATCACATTGCATGGCTGGGCTCAGAGTGTTGAAGCCCAAGCAGAGTGAGGAGGGAGTTGGTGTTGGGGAGCCGGGGATCGGTGGGGTCGGGAGGGAGATGTTGGAGCCCAAGCGTGAGGAGGATTTCCACAGGGCGGCGAGGAGGTGCAGCAGCCATCCAGCTGGGAAAGTCGGAGTCGGAGCCAGGTGAGGAGAGGGTTCATGAAGAGGCGGGACAGTGGTGATACAGAAGATGCAAAGGGATTGATCAAAGAAGTAAATATTTTGAGAACAATGGGATGATGGGAGCCAAGTTTTCCATTGTCAAAAATGAAAGGACAGATTTAGTAATGGAGAAACCAGACAAACCCTATGGTGTTGGATTGGAATTGGAATGGTTTTTGTTTAATATAAATAGATATAATGTATGTGTAAGCGTATTATGTATGTATATAAAAAACATATATTCCCTACATCTGCCCACAGAGAGCAACTGGGAGCAGAGACATTCTAAAGCAAGGAGCCCATTTAGCACTCAGATCTTAGATTCTTAGTGCTAAGAAGCCTGGCAAAGACCATCTTACTCAAGTAAATCAGAGAATGAAAGTCAACATCACAAGTAACTGAACAAATTGAAGTTGTGCACCACCTGATAGTATGCAATGGGAGGAATACAGGATCACTGCCGTGATATTCCCGACAAAGTGCATAACTTGAATCTACACATGAGAATACCTCGGACAAACTGCAATCAAGGGAAATTTTACAAGATAACTGGCCTTTTATCATCAAAAATGGTCATGAAGGTCAAGGAAAGACTGAGGAAATGTTCCAGACTAAAGGAAACTAAAGAGGGATGAAAAACAAAGGCAAGGTGTGATCCTGGGTTGGACTCTTTCACAAGAACAATGTTGGGACGATTGGTGAAACTTGAATGGGGTCTGTGGGTTAGACTGTAGTTAAGTGTCATTGTCAATGGCCTGGTTTTGATGGTCACGTTGTGGTTTTGTAAGAGAATGTTGTTGTTTGTAGAAAATACACACAGCAAAGTATTTGCGTGGGTGACAGGGCATATTGCTAACAGCATGCTCTTAAATGGCTCAGGACAAAAAAATTCTTTGTGCTAGTCTTGCAGTTTTTCTGTAAGTTTAAAGTTATTTCAAGATAAAAAGAAAGGAGGGACCGGCTCCATGGCCGAGTGGTTCAGCTCACGTGCTCCACTTCAGCAGCCCAGGATTTCACCAGTTCGGATCCTGAGTGCCGATATGGCACCGCTCATCAGGCCATGCTGAGGCGGCATCCCACATGCCACAACTAGAAGGAGCCACAACTAAAAAAAATATACAACTATGTACTGGGGGGATTTGGGGAGAAAAAGCAGAATAAATAAATAAATAAATAAATAAATAAATAAATAAATAAAAAGGAAAAAGATCTTGTTTTAACCACTGATCCAATGGGGGGAGAAAGAAACACAAAACAAAACTGCACAGGTACAATTCGAATCTACATTTCTGTGTACCTGTGTACATACTTCAGTATAAAATAATTGTCAACTTTTAGAAAGAATGAGTTGATGTATTTCTAGGAAGAAAGGAGTGTCAGGCACGGAAAGTCAATCTGTGATCACCCGTACCAGTAATCCATATTATCCATTCTAGTGTAATTCCAGACACTTGTGGCACACCACTCCTGCTATATTGATTCAATGCATGTTCTGTATTCTGGAGCATGGCACCCTTCTTTGCAGAGTATTGCTTCTGCTTCCGCTGTGCCTTCAGCAGACTGCCCCAGCACTCTTATCAGGCAAGATTCCTCTTGCATCAGGTACAGCATAGGATATGACCATTAGTACCGGGTCATGGGTCTAGCTCCACAATTCCTTTGCTGTAAAGTGGGCCCCTGGTCTGATCCAGTCAGGTGGGATCCCATGATAGTGCATCTTCATGGTGCTGGCTGAGACCCTCTGGGCAGGAAAGGCAAACCCATACCTGGGATATGTGTCTGTTCCTGTGAGAATGAACTACTGGCCCTTCCAGGATGGAAGGGATCCAATGTGCTCTGGGCCTGCTTTAGGCTTCACTCAAAGCTGTCAGTCCTTCATGCCATAGACTGCAACAGTATCCCTAAGGTGTATAATATGCTCACTCTAGAACCTGAAGAGGCCCACCAGGTGGAATGCTTCCTTCTTTGTGGCTGTTGTAAGACACCCATAATTTGTCTTTTACTTTGGAGGGCAGTCATCATGCCCCTGACGACTGGACTCCTAAAAATATTATGCATGTATAAGGCCCTGAATCCTCACAGAGCTGCCTCTGAAGC
Organism: Equus quagga; assembly: GCF_021613505.1. Taxonomy (NCBI): domain Eukaryota; kingdom Metazoa; phylum Chordata; class Mammalia; order Perissodactyla; family Equidae; genus Equus; species Equus quagga. The sequence continues at coordinate 66,837,397 of NC_060268.1, forward strand.
GCATGTGTCTTACCAAGGTCTCCAGTGTGCTATCCACTCTTGTTCCTCTGGCCCATTAACGTAATGTCATCAACGCGATGGGTCACTGTGATACTCTGCAGTATGTCCAGATGTCCAAATCTCTTCAGACTATATTATGACATATGGTAGGAGACATAACATAACCCTGGGGTAAAACTTTAGGTGTATATTGTTCTCCATTCCTTGTAAACGCAAATGCTTTCTGTCCCTTTTTTTTCTGATTGGAATAGTAAAGAACGCATTTACCAAGTCAATGATTGCATAGCACACACCTGAGGCCAAAGTAGCCTGCTCTAGCAAATATGCCACCGCTGGCACAGCAGCTGCAATTAGGGCTGGAGTCCCTGGGTGAGCTCGTGGTAGTCTACAGTCACCCTCCAGGATTCATCTGGGTTCTTGCGGTGGTGAGAAGGGTGACTTAAAAAGAGATGGGATGGGCGGCCAGCCCAGTGGCATAGTGGTTAAGTTCGCCTACTCTGCTTCGATAACCTGGGGTTCGTAGGTTCAGATCCTGGGCTCATCAGACCTAGCACTGCTCATCAAGCCATGCTGTGTGGCATCCCACATAAAATGGAGGAAGATTGGCATAGGTCTTAGCTCAGTGACAATCTTCCTCAAGCAAAAAGAGGAAGATTGGCAACATATGTTAGCCCAGGGCCAGTCTTCCTCACAAAAGTTAAAAAATGAAATAGAGAGAGGGAGATGATGGAAACCAGCATCCCTGCATCCTTGAGGATGGAACTAATCTCTGTTTTCTCACTCCCAGCACTTTTCTATGTTGATCCCCAGGAGTAAGCCAATCCCAATTATACACTCAGGGACTGGAAAATGACCATCAAGTGGGTCCAAGAGCCTGGTGGACCCACTGTAAGCCAAACCTAAGACAGGATTCCACTTATTACCGGGCCCCCATCTGCCTCCCAAGCTCTAATGGGGAGGGGACAGATGATACTTCAGGTCTCTAGTACCAGTGTCAACACAGAACATGTGTCCAACAGACCTTGATATGGCTGGGTATTCCGCCTTTCCCAGTACAGTTGCCCAAGCAAATGGCCACAGGTCTCTTTCGGAAAGAACTGGGGGAAACATTAGCAGGATTCTTGCTTAGGTATTGAGGGTCCTTCCTCCCATGGACCCAACCACCTCTTCAGTCATGGTCTGAAAACTAGCTCAAGTCCAGACAGTGGGCAAGGGATTGTGATTTTTTTATTGGGGCTATTGCCTTCAGTCTTTAGTCATCTATCCTAAATTTCTTCTGCTGGTACAAGCTAAGTGGTGTCCTTGACCATTGCCCGTCTATTTTGCCTCTAGGGACGCTTTGCTCTGTTAACTGTCTCCATCAGTCTCCGTGGGCCAGGTGTTCCTGGCTGCCACTCCAACCTTACCAGCCACTGTGATCGCTGTGATTCTCCAGCTTCTGGAAGTTAAGCACTACCACCTGCCTTTATTGTTTCAGGGTCTGATTATCCCCATTGCTATCAGTAAACCAAGTTCTGTAACCGTCTCTTCTATCATCATCCCTGACCTACAGAAGACAGCCACCACTTAGTTAGAGATTCTGGTGGGCCTCTCACCAGCAAATTCTTTATGGCTTTGGTAAATAGCGTGTCTTTGGTTCTTTCCATGGAACATAATTATTTGGCAGGCCTTCTAATTATCCGTAGTCCATCTGGCATACCCACTTCCTTGAGTCTTTTAATCCCACCTCTATCACCTTCCTTAGCTATTCTAACATTTAAGCTCCCTTTCACACAGGTCATCGCTCTTTTTAAGCTCTAGGCCCTATCCTAGTGATGAATTTGTGCCATCTCCTGGTCCTTGCCAGGACATTGAATGCTGTAACTCAAAAGAGAGATCCCAAGTCAATAAACTCTTCCCTTTCCAGTTTTAAGTTCCTTCCGCCTTCATCAAGCACCCGCAGAAGCCAGTTCCACGTGTGTCCCCTCTGGCTCCTGCTAGTACATGCTGGCTGGGCCTTGCCACTCCTATGGGGCATAGTCCCTTTCCTCCCTTAGCAGGCCCAGCACTTCCATAGCTGGGTTACCCCGCAGCTAACCTCGTACAGGCCTGCAGGCTGGGAGGGGAGGGGGCAGATCCTGAGAGGGTACCTGTTGCTCTTTGGGGGACAGTTTCGGCATTGTCTTCCAGCAGAGAGGGAGTGCTGGCTCCTGCTACGGAGGAGTGGGCCACTTCTGCAGGCTCAGAAGATTCAGGGGAATTTGTAGAGCTAAAATCTTCAGGAATGGCCAGCCTGATGTCTCCATTCTATGTGTCAGAATCCCAGGTTTTTCCAGTGAGGACCCTGACTTCAGCGTAACAGATCTTCCTTAGTTGGGCATTTAACCATCTTTAAAATCAGTCATTCACACTATTAAGTCCTGGGCTTTGTCCTCGCCTTCTCCACTCTCCCACTGCAGGAGGTGTGGGCTTCTTTGTATGAACCAAAGACCCTCTGGTTTTCATAACTGGCGTTCACTTTCCTGTTACTGGCCCTAAGTTGTTCATTATCCAGTAGCACATCCGTTGAGCTTAGTAATAGCCACTCAATTCCATCATCCTTATAGCTACTATTCCCTCCATACATCTCAAGCATTCTCCATTGTGCCTTCTAGAGCATTCCATTCTATTGGTCCACTCTCCCAATTCACTCCTGGTTGTGCTCCACCTTCCTCCAGTAATGGCATCCTTGTTGTGAGATGGGTGGGATCCAGTTCCAAAACTCCATCTTATCAGCTTTCTCGTCCACTTCTGTTACCAACTGTTGAAGGTCACTTTCTCAAGAAGGAGATGCTGAGACAGAGCTTGGGATATAAAACGCTTATTAGAGATCTACACCTGTCAAAGGAAGGGAGTGAAAGCAGGGTTGGGCAGGGAGAAAGTCAACCTGTGCTGCAGGCTCAGCGAAGTCTCAGCCAATCAGCAGATCACTCTGGAGTGAGAAGTCCCATCAGTTGTCCAGCATCAAATTGAAATGGCTGGACCTTTATGCCCCTACTTTGCTCAGTCACCAGATGAAAGTTGTCCCAGGAGGGATGTGACTTCAGACAAGCCAGCCCTCTGCAAGCTCTGAGGGAACTGACAGCTGGAGACGGTCTGCTGACCCCTCCACCTGCAGTTGACCAGTAGGTCCTTCCTTGAAGGGAGATCTGGGGAACACATCACCACATGTCCCACGGTAACACGAGAGTGCATAAACCTCAGGGTGCAGCTTGGTGATTTCACCCAGGTAACCATCACCCAGCTCAAGAAATAGAAATTACCAGCACCACAGAAGTCTTATTTATCCCTCTTCTCAGTCATTATCTCTCCCCCACAGTAACTATCCTTCTTCTATCACCATAGATTCATTTATCTGCTTTTTAAAAAATTTTTTAACTGTAGTTAAATACACATAACGTGAAATTTACTATATTAACTATTTTTTAATGCTTCTTTTTTGCTGAGGAAGATTGGCCCTGAGCTAACATCTGTTGCCAATCTTCCTCTTTTTTTTTTTCTCCCCGAAGCCCCAGTGTATAGTTGTATATCCTAGTTGTAAGTCATTCTAGCTCGTCTATGTGGGATACTACCACAGCTTGGCTTGATGAGCTGTGCATAGGTCCGCACCCAGCATCCTAACTGGCAAACCCTGGGCCACTGAAGCAGAGTGCATGAACTTAATCACTCGGCCACGGAGCCAGCCCAGAATCTTAACCATTTTTAAGTGTACATTTCAGAAGTGTTAAGTAGATTCACATTGTCGTGCATGCATCTCCAGAACTCTTTTCATCTTGCAAGACTGAATCTCTATACTCATTAAATAACAATTCTCCTTTCTCCCTACCCTCAACCCCTGGCAACCACAATTCTACTTTCTCTCTCTATGATTTTGACTACTCTAGATACCATATATAAGTGGAATCATACAGTATTTGTCTTTTCGTGGCTGGCTTATCTCACTTAGCATAATGTCTCAAGGTTCCATATTGTAGCATGAGTCAGAATGTCCTTCCTTTTTAAGGTTGAATGATATCCCATTGTATGTGTCTACCTTACTTTGTTTATCCATTCATCTGTCAATGGACACTTGGGTTGCTTCCACCTTTTGGCTACTGTGAATAACGCCACTATGAATATGAGTATAGTCGTTTACCTGCTTTTGAACTTTTTATGAATGGGATAAATTATACCATGGGTATTCTATTGTGGCTAGTTTCTTTCCTTCAATGTTACATTTGTGAAATTCATCCATCTTGTTGCATATAGCAATGGTTTATTCTTTCTCACTGATATATGGTATTCCATTGTGTGACCACACCCCAATTTGCTTATCCATTCTACCATAGATGGACAGTTAGGTTGTTTCCAGGTTTTAGCTATTATGAATAGTGCTGCTATAAATATTCTTGTTCATGTTTTCTTATTCTTGTTTCTCATCCTCAAGAGTACTTGATATCATCAGTCATTTTAATTTTAGCCATTCTCGTTGGTATAAAGTGGTATCTCATTGTGGTTTTAATTTGTATTTCCCTGATGACTAATGACGTTGGAAAACTTTTCATGTTTATCAGTCAATTGCATATTCTCTTTTGTGAAGTGCTTGTTCATACCTTTTGCCCTTTTCTTAATGGTGTTGCCTGGGTTTTTCCTTATTGATCTTTAGTATTGTAGTATGTATATATATTTTCCAAAGGGTGTTTAATTCTCCATGCAGATGGCATGGCCTTCCTCCAGAACCCCAGGGATCCTTCTGAGGCTTGCCACAAATTACACAACTGTCCTCTCCCGTCTCCCATACACATATGTGTGTGTGTGTTCTTGATAAGTGTCCACTGTTGGATATATGTATTGCAAATATAGTCTTGCTGTCTGCAGCTTGCCTTTTTGCTCTCTTAATGGTGTTTTTGATGAGCAATAGTTCTTCATTTTGGTGTTTGAATTATCGATCTTTTTCCTATGGTTAGTACTTTTTGTGTTCTGTGTACTAATTATTTTTAAAATATATATAAGAATAAACATGTATCTATTGAAACAAAATATTCTTTTGTGACCAACCTAAGATTATGCTGTGTAACCCCAGCGGTCCTCATTGGCCTACTGGATGAAGCACAAACTGCCTAACATGAATCCACAGTTGCACCGCTGCTAAGCCCCCTGCCTCCTCTTGTTGCTTCCTTTTCTGTACTTCACCCTGCAGCTATTCCAAGCATTGTTCCCTCTCCTACAGCATGGTGTTGCTAACCAACCACCCTGCGCCCGTATCAGCAGTTCTGGAAACAGTGTGTCAGGAACTGCAGCAAACACTCCTCCTCTTTCCCACAGAGCCCTGATTGTGTTCAGGCGTCCGCACTCCTCCACATAGCCCTGTGCTTCAGGGGCAGATGGCCCAGCTCTGAGCTACTGAAGGGGCATCCTGATTGCCTAATCCAATCATGGCTCCACATCCCTCCGGCCGTGGACATAGGACCCAGTTCTGGCTGCGGAAATGCCAGAGGCTCCTGGGAAAGTCATCTTTGTTCCTGCCAAAGAGAACAGGAAGAGGTGCTGCATTTCTTACTTTGGACGTTATGGGGTCTGAGGGCAAATCCCATACAGTGAGCACAGAGATTTACCTAAAAGAACCCGGGCCTTTGGTGATGTTGGGTGCCAGTGTTCACATTGTGCCTGAAGAACAACCTTCTGCTAGTCTATATTTCCTCCTGATTTAAGCCAGTTTGAATCAGGGTTTCAGTCCCTTTCAGTTGAAAGCACCTAGTGACCTGGGTGAATGACTGAAAGTGGACATCCTTGGTGGACTGTGATGTGCAGGGCCAGCTTGAGGAGTGTGTGACCTGTGCCACGACATAAGGCCTCAAGGTTAGTAGGACACAAACACACTCTTGGTTTAATGTTCTGCTGTTACTGTTTTGAAATTCTTAATAATTTATGTTCAAGAGGCCAAGCATTTTCATTTCACACTGGGCCCCCCAAATTATGTAGCTGGTCCTGGTGATGTGACATTTTTTTTATCTCTTTGTTTTTCTTTATCTTCCCTCTCAATCTTTGAATCTTCACAGCTTCGTCTTCAAGACACTAGGCCAGATGTGTCATCTGTGAAACCCACCAGCTTAACTGTAAAATGGGAGATTGAACCATTCATCAGCTCATACCTCTGGATACCTTCCAACACTGTTAAGAATTCAGCTTTCCTCCCACCCACTTTGGTAAGCAATGACTTCTTAGTATCCAAAAGTGACCTCTACAAGGCAAAGTCCAAGCCCCCGACCTGGCATTCAATATCTTTCTCAATAGGTTGCTCACGTCCATCTTTCAACCTCAACCTCCATTACTCTCCAGTGGGAATCACCCACTTCAACCAAAATGAGAACAACAATAATAATAATGAAAACAATGCATTGAATAGTGGTTTACAGACTACATTCACACATATTACAGCATTTAATCCTCACAGTAATTCTGTGAGACATAATTTAAAAAATAATTACCCTGTACCTTTATTCTATTACAAACAAGAATTTGCTTATCAGCATTATATTTAGTGCAAAAGTCCACAAACTTAATAAGTATCATTAGTTACTAGTCACTTTTAACAACTTTTTATTTTGAAGTAATTTCGGACTTACAGAACGGTTGCATGAAAACCACAAAGACCTCCCATATACCCTATATTCAGATTCCCCAAATGTGAACTTTTCACCACATTTGCTTTATCATTCTCTCTATATATATGTATATATAATAAATATACACACATGTAAATGATTTCTTCCTGAACTATTTGAGAGTAACTTGCAGATATGATGCTCTTTTATCCCTAAATACTTGATTGGGTGTTTCCTAAAGCAAGGACATTCCCTTACATAACAATAGCAAAATTATAAAATCCAACAAATAGCATTGATACAATAATACTCTCTAACCTAGAGACCTTATTCAGACATTATCAACTGTCTCAATAATTTATTTTATAACAAAGAGGAAAAAATCATTTTTCTGCTTCATGATCACACATTACATTTAGTTGACAAGTCTCTTTAGTTTTTTTCAATCTGGAATAATTCCTCAGGTTTTCTTTACCTTCTACAACCTTGTCACTTGAAGAATACAGGCCAGATATTTTGTACAAAGTCCTTCCAATTAGGTTTACCTGCTTTTCTTCGTGATTCAGTTCAGGCTGTGCATTTTTGGCAGGAATATTACAAAAATGATGCCATGTTCTTCTCAGTTCACTAAATTAGGAGGCATGTAACGTCTATTTGTCCTATTATTGGTGATGTTAATTAACTTTGATCCCTCGGTTAAAGGTGGTATCTGCCAGGTTTTTCATTGTAAAGTTATTCGTTGTCCACTGGCAATTAATAAGTATCTTGTGGGGAGATATTTTGAGACGATATCCTATTCCTCATAAAACTTTCAGCTGACAGTTTTAGTATCTATTGATTCTAAAGTTACTAATTCTTTTAATTGAAAAAGTATACATGACCCAATGGTTAAAAAAATCCACACAACGTAGAGAACAGTTCAGTACAATACAGTGAAAATTAATTCTTCTGATATCAGATCCTGACTCCCTCTTCCTGTCACCTGTTTTTTGTGTGTCCTTGTGGCAGAGACAATGTCACATGCTAATGAAACCCATTTCCTTTTCTTCTTCTTGGGCCTGAAGGATGACAATATTTCCTACCCTGCTTTGCTTGAGGCTGCACCCGTAAGACTAGTTCTGGCTCAAGGGCTATGAACAGAAGTGATATGGGCACTTCTGGGCCGAAGCATTTAGCGTTAGTGTGTGACCCTCCAGCTTTCCCTTCCCTTGCTGCGACAATTGTGGAGGCCATACCTTTAGATGGTAGAGCCACAAGATGGAAACAGCCTGGATCCTTGAGTCACCAGATGGAAAATACCTATCCTGAAGAGTTTCCCATCTCACATTGGACATGTGTATGCACAAGAAATACAAGCCTTTGCTGTGGTAAGCAACTGAAATTTCAAATTTAATATGTTGCTACAACATAATTTAGCCTGTCCAAATAAAATTCTTCTGGAAATGTTCCTCACATATTAAAAAAACATGTATTTATGCATAATTTTATTGTATGTAAATAGGTACATTATGAAATATTCTGTATGTTCCTTTTCTTACCTAACAACATTTTTGAGATTTTTCTACATCAGAACATATAGCTCATTCTTCTTAAGAGTTGGAAAGTGCTCTATGGTGTGAATGTACTTTCTTGAGTTTCTTGAATAAGTACTACATACATATGATTTAAAATTAAGATGGTTCAAAAGAGTATATGTGAAAAATTCTCCTTCCCACAGCTTTCCTGAGCCAACAAATTTCCCACCAAAGGTAACCAATATTTCTGGTTCCATATGTATACTTCCACAGATGTGTTACACATAAGATGTTTAAATGAATCTCACTTAGTCTCAGGCTTGGCTGAGACCTAAAACAATAAGGCCATATTCAAAGTTAGATGCAAATCCAACAACACAGGATTTGCCACGGGAGAGTACAGAAAACCAGTCTTTCACTCTTAGTTCACCACCCACCTCCAGCTTACAAAAGATGTTGGAGAGGTTGAAAAATGATAGGAGATTTTTTAGAGATAGAGATAAAGTTTTTAGAGAAAGCTATTGGTGTAATGAGTCATTGTCACCACCCCTAAGGAGTGTATGACCCTCACCTCGTGCTGATAGAAGGAGTTTTGCTGGGATCCCACAGCAGTACATGGTATTCCTTCCAATGTGAGAGACATGGTGGCTGATGTCTGAGTTATGTCTGGGACATGTAAAAGGTGAAGGGCTGGCTCGGGCATCCTGTGGGGTTGGGATGAGGCTGTGGTTTGGGATGGAGTAGCACTCTCAACAATGGTTCAAATGAACATGTTTCCTCTAGTCCAAATATAGTACGCATAAGCCAGAGTTCTGGGGAAGTAATGTCTTGGATCCTGTTCAAGAAAACTGCCTAGAGAAGTGAGTGGACTTCAGCAGAAGGAAGGTAGAGGCATATAACCAGATGCCCTGAGTTTCGAGAAGGAATTGTAAACAAACAGCTGTAAACACAATGCATTCATGTATGGGAAAGAAACCACAGAGATAAGATCCTCAAAGATGGTACGAGGGAGCTTTAAAGAACTCAGGAATACAGCCCCCCCACCCCAAAAAGGAGTAAGCCTTAAACATCTGCGAACCCTTGAGAATGCAGGTGCCACTCACAACAGTACTAGTCAAGTACCAATGTTACTGTCCCCCCATTACTTCCTCCATATGCCCCAACCTTCACAGGTCTCACGATTGTGTAAGTCCTTCACGAAAAGGGTGCCTGGCTGCAGGTGCAAATGGGCGCTGGAATCCAGCCTGCTTTCCACTCTCCAAACCACAAGCCCCAGTAGAGGGCTGTGTCTACTTGGAGGAAGAGTTGCTTTTTCCTACTTCATGAGAAGCAATTCTCTCACCGTGGAATTGCATCCACCCAGAAGGGGAATATTTTTCTAAACTACGCAAAGACACCAGATGGACAAACAACCACTCAGGGATCATCTTTCTAGCAAGATGAAGAAAGGAGTGGAAGCATTGAACGAGGGAAGAGTGAAACTGGTCACACACTCCTTTTCCATAGGCGTTGGCCCACCTTATAGAGCCCAAGCTGGGAGAGAGAGAGAAGCTTCAGTTTTAAATAAATTTTAGTGTGATGACTATTAGAGGGGGCTGGGTATTTTTGTTACTTAACTGATGATGTTTGGGAGACCAGCATGACAGGAGAACTTTTAATATGTAAGAGTGATCAGAAAAGTTGAGGGACCTGACCAAGTTTTCCTCTAAGGGGGCAAGAGAAAACTAGCCCCAGAGAATAAATTAATGGGCCAGTAGAAGACAAAAATTAAGATGTTTTCTGATTTACACCCTGTAGTGGAGACCGCTAGCTCCCTACTAATCTACATTCTGTCCTTTAGGCACAAAGCCAGGCTATATTTCCCAGTGTCCCTTGCAATTTGATATAACCTTTAGACTAAATTCTTTTCGATGGAACGTGGGATGGGTTAGGGCTAATCTGATGGATGCCACTTCCAAGACTGGCCTATTAAACACCCTCCCCCGCCTCCCCACACAAAACTCTTTCTCTCCTCTTCTGCCAGCTGGATGGAGATGGTGACAAAGGCACAAAAGTTGACAGATAGAAGGAATCTGGGTCCATGAATGACAGCAGTGATGAGAGCTGCCCTATGAAGCTAAACACCTGTCCAGACTACTATGTGAGCAGAAAATAAACCTTCATTTTGTTACATCATTATATTTTAGGTTTGCTTATATTAAAGGAATCCCAATTCTTTCAAATCTAAAAAAAATAAAACACAAGTAGAAATTATTTCTTGCCAAGCAAGAGAGAATTGCAGGGAGACATATAATCTCTGTGAACAAAGTAAAAGATAGGGTTTATAGGGCTTGGGGAAAATGTGGGATTTAGGTTAAATATAGATGATTGGCTTTGATTGGCTCAAAGCAAAATGGGGTTAGTCATTGATTAGATGGATTTCAAGAGCAGACCTATTGGGACAGGGTTTGGTGTCTGTGGGTCATTCAGCCCAAGACTGATATTGACTGATCTTACAGTTTCCTGTTTAAATACCTGAGAGCATGAGTAAGGTCCTTCAGGCAAGAGTGGAATTTTCCATTCTCATTTACCTTTTGGTCCGCATTGACAGGTCATGGAAGAGGCCGTTAAATATTGTCTAGAACAGGGATGGGCAATTTTTTTTTCTGTAAAGGGTCAGAAGGTAAATATTTTAAGCTTTGCAAGCCATACTGTCTCTGTTTCAGCTACTCAACTCTGCTGTTGTAGCACAGAAGCATCATAGACAATATAGAAACAAATAAGAGTGGCTATGTTCCAATAAAACTTTATTTACAAAAACAGATGATGGCCCAGATGTGACCCACAGGCCATAGTTTGCTGACCCCCGGTCTAGAACTCTACATCTAGTCTATCTGGACTAGGTATGGTTTTGGTTTTTCCTACAGGGTGAAATGGTGGCTGTGGTGATCACCATGATTTCATTTTGTTTTTGATTCAGGATCATCTTTTGCTCCATCTGATGAGACAGTCACCACACGGTAGAGGTTAAAATTCTGGCCACCAACTAGACAGTATACAACTGCAACATAAACAAATACACAACTAGGAGAATCAGGAGGGACCGGAAAGCTCACCAAAATCAAGATCCAAGTTTTCAGAGATTAAACTCCCAGAAAAGATCCACTTCTTGACCTGAGTTATGGGAATAAGATAAGGAGTATTGACCAGGTTGTTATCTTTTGAAATTTTTTGAAGTTTCTCTAACTTTTTTGATAATGTTGAAAATCTGTCTGAGAGATCTTTGGGAATATAAGCTGCTTAGAAGCAAAGAGATCTGAAGTTTCTGAGGAAGTGTATTGCCAAAAAGCCCACAAGCCTGGCCTGAATAAATAAGTAAAGCCATAAAACAACACTTGAATCTGCAAACTTGAGCCATCAGGAAGCAAGCTGTCAAAGCTGTATAGTCAGTCCCCAAGGAAGGCAAGCTCCCCACTTCACGTAGAGCCAGGGACAACAATGGCTGGGCGAGAACTTGCCAGAGGCCAGAACCAGGGCCTAAGGAGAACAATGACAGAATTTTTCCTAAAGAGCAAAATTGGGTCTAATCTAGGAACTTCCTTCACTGTCAGGAAAGGGCATCTTCATACATCTCAGGATTCCATAATTGCTTTTAACGTGACTGTTTTGTGTTTCCCATTCTCCCTTTTCCAAATAGGAGTTTTTATGCAGTTTTTCTGTCCCCTCTATCACTGTATATTGCGTGGGTGGGTTTATTGGGATAGTGATGAAGTGGCAACACCTTGGCTTTTAGTTCACAGGTTGCTGGACCATGAGGAAATTCATCCAGGCCAATTAGAAAAGACTGAGAGGGGGCTGGCCCGGTGGTGCAGCGGTTAAGTACACACATTCCGCTTCGGCGGCCTGGGGTTCACCGGTTCGGATCCTGGGTGCAGAACTACGCACCACCTGTCAAGCCATGCTGTGGCAGGTGACTCACATATAAAGTAGAGAAAGATGGGCATGGATGTTAGCTCAGGGCCAGTCTGCCTCAGCAAAAAGAGGAGCATTGGCTGCAGTTAGCTCAGGGCTAATCTTCCTCAAAAAAAAAAAAAAAAGACTCAGATCTAGCTTTTGATATGAAATGCTATAATTGGGTGGGATTATTTGTCATCTTTCTTGCAGGAAGGGTGAGTATCTTTGCTGACCAGAGAGACAGACTGTAACAGAGACCTCTTCTGTTACAGACTGTAACAGAGACCATTATTCTCTTTCGGCACACAACTAAACTCTTTCCCACATTACCTTTCAATTTGTGTGTGGCCATATGACAAAGTTTTTTCCAATGTAATGTGAGTGGAAGCAATGTGCACCACTGTCTGACCTAGTGGATGGTAGACCACAAGATGGAAGGAGCCTAGGGCCCTGAATGACAGCAACGAAGGAGAGCCACCTCCTTGACTTGAATATCTGTTCAGGACTGTTAGGTGAGCAAGAAATAAACTATTTTGCCCAGTCACGTTTTGGATCTATTTGTTGCAGTAGTTTAGCCTACATTAACTGATACACACCCCTTGAGTCATGCTTGTTCAACATAATGATTACACACGTACATCCTTTTTAAATATAATTATTTATTTATTTATTTTTTTTGGTGAGGAAGATTGGCCCTGAGCTAACATGTGTCAACCTTTCTCTATTTTGTATGGGGGACGCCACCACAGCATGGCTTGATGAGTGGTGTGTAGGTCCACGCCCAGGATTCGAACCTGTGAACCCCCGGCCACTGAAGCAGAGCATGCGGACTTAATCACTAGGCCACTGGGCCGGCCCTATCAAACATAATTACTAATGGAAACATACTAGACACCCTGTAATGAAGCTTGCTTTTTTCTTTAATGTCTTGGAAAGGGTTCTATATCAGTATATTTAAAACTTCCTTGTTCTTCTTTTCTTTCTTTTTCACTTTTTGATAGCTTAAGTATCATGTTAATTAACTAATTACCTACTGATGGATGTTTAGGCTGTTTCTAATCTTTTGCTAGTGTCCTATGTTCAGCTTCTTTCAACTGGTACTCTGCAAATGCAAGGCACAGGTCAGCTTGGTGTTTAGCATTGTCTAGTTTTACTCTCTGACTTAGGACTTTACTTAGCTTCTTTTAGCCAAAGTACAAAGCTAATATGCGACCCTACTGATTCTCTGTGGCCCGTTATTGTAAAATGTATATTGAAAAGTAAACTCAAATGGTTACAAGTCAAATTTTTACACTGATAGGAAGAATATGGCTTGGTGGTTACCAGCATGAATTATATAGTCAGACAGCCCTGGGTTCAAATCCCAGCTCTGCTACTTGTAACAGGGAACTTAACCTTGGGCAAGTTATTTAACTCCTATAAGCACTAATTTTCTCACTTGCACCATGGGGGTTACTGTGAGGATTAAATGACAATGTAAGTGAAGGGCTTAGTGCATGATAACTATCAATTAACAGATACTGTAGATTTTTCCTTAATATGGAATTTTTTCTAATTATCAAAGAAAGCAAAAATTAAACGTGAGTCTAAGGTTAGGACATATAACTATCTTTATTGTTAAGACGGGAACTTGTTTTTCAAAAGATTAAATCATCATTCAATGTTTTTTTCAAAATGATTTTACCTACTTTTTGGTAACTTGCTAGTTTCTCTTTAAATTCTACCACTAACATCTCCCCATGTCAATAGAAATGTATTGACTTTATTCTTTTTAATGGTTAAACCATTTTTGGGGTAACTACAGTATTCGTTTTTAATAAGTAGAGAGCCCTCAAATCTTGTGACTATTCATTTGAATTTTGGATCAAACTATGAGCATTAGATTGTATTGGGTCAGGGCTGATCCTGTACTGTAGGTTCAGAAAATGCGGTCATTGCAGATGCCATAACAAATGTTAAAGCAAACAACACAGCGGCTTCCTCGCTTTGGGAGGGAGAAGGGAAGGAGTTGTAGAAAATGTACACAAATGTACATGCCATTCTCCTAAGCCCTTGAATTCCAGAAGTGAAACTGGAGGGCTATGCTGTCCATATTAGGAAATGAATGGTTGCTTGATGACCACAGCATTAAGCTAAGTATTTTGCCACTTTTTTAGGGGGGAGGCATGGAAGGGAATTGGTCAGGAAGATATTATTATTAGATGAATTAGCTTTATAACCCCTCTATTCTCTTCCAACATAATCTCAGTGCAGTCACAGGCATTATAAAACCAAACTTTCACTTTAACTGGAGACACTGAAACCCAGCTCAGTCTTTAAAGATGAAGTTTCTGAATCAGATTCCCAAATGAGGTTATCTGTCATTCTCTGAAATTGCAGCAGGGTTAAAAACCTGTGTTAAGATTGGTTTGAGGGGCTGGCCCCGTGGCCGAGTGGTTGTTAGTGCACTCCACTGCGGTGGCCCAGGGTTTCACCGGTTCGGATCCTGGGCATGGACATGGCACACTCATCAGGCCACATTGAGGCAGCGTCCCAGCTAGAAGGACCCACAACTAAAAATATACAACTATGTACCGGGGGGCTTTGGGGAGAAAAAGGAAAAATAAAATCTTAAACAAAAGATTGGTTTGAATCAATCAAAGCATTCAATATGTGCTCTTGCTATAAAGCAGTAAATGAAGGCCCAGGGTACAGACAACCTTTTCAACCTCTCTGCCACTGAATATATTTCACCGTAATAAATATCAGGATCTCCCATTATACTATACTTAGTTTCCTTTAGCTTAGAATCAGGGATAAAATATCATTAAGCTTGCAACAGGAATACAGCTGTATGGCATGTGCTGTGTGAGGGCAGTAAAGATGTGATGAAGACCAGCCCCAGCAGCCTAGTGGTTAAGTTTGGTGCACTCCACTTTGGCCACCCAGGTTCAGTTCCCGGGCGTGGACCTATACTACTCATTTGTCAGTGGCCATGCTGTGGGGAAGAAGATTAGCAGTGGATGTTAGCTCAGGGGGACTCTTCCTCTGGGAAAAAAAGAAAAGATATGATTATCCAGGGGCCCAAACACCTCAAACTTAACAAAATCAAGTGGGAAACTCCTTTTCTACACCCTCTATTTGGGAAACTTCTTTTTCACTGAAGTTTCTCTGGGCCACCTTGCATCCTCAGAGCTCATGTTTCCAAAATACTTGCCTGGTGTCCTCCATAACTCCTCTATACTTTTCTCCTGAAACTGAAAGATTTTTTATTTTTAACTCAGAAAGGACATTTTTTTTTTTTTTGAGGAAGATTAGCCCTGAGCTAACATCTGCTGCCAATCCTCCTCTTTTTTTTGCTGAGGAGGACTAGCCCTGAGCTAACATCCGTGCCCATCTTCCTCTACTTTATGTGTGGGACGCTTGCCACAGCATGGCTTTCCAAGCGGTGCCATGTCCGCACCCAGGATCCAAACCAGCGAAACCCAGGCCACCCAAGCAGAATGTGTGCACTTAACGGCTGCACCACCGGGCTGGCCCCTGAAAGGAC
The DNA here is from genome assembly GCF_021613505.1 of Equus quagga. Classification (NCBI taxonomy): domain Eukaryota; kingdom Metazoa; phylum Chordata; class Mammalia; order Perissodactyla; family Equidae; genus Equus; species Equus quagga. Next base: position 66,852,975 of record NC_060268.1, read on the forward strand.
AGATTTTCGGTTTTTTTTAACTCAGAAAGAATCCTGGCCAACCTTGACAACAGAACATGTTTATTAATATACTTTATAACTCAATATTCAGTGTTGGTGCTTGGAAATAAAGATTTTTTTTTTTTGAGGAAGATTAGCCCTGAGCTAACATCTACTGCCAATCCTCCTCTTTTTGCTGAGGAAGACTGGCCCTGAACTAACATCCACGCCCATCTTCCTCTATTTTATGTGGGACGCCTGCTGCAGATGGCTTTGACAAGCAGTGCGTAGGTCCACACCTGGGATCCAAACCGGCACTCCCAGGCCGCCAAAGTGGAACGTGCGAACTTAACCTCTGTGCCACTGGGCCAGACCCTAAATATTTTTGATAGATGTAAAGCCCCTGGGCACGTGTAGGTGTCTATGGACACATTTACAGGAACTGGTTGGCCCTACAATTCTCCCAGCCAGCCACGCTTTTTGCTAGGCTGACTTCAACTTGGGCATCCTCTCCTAAGTCTTAACAGTACTTGACAGCATCTTGTTTATAACAGCTCTGTCAGACGGGGGGGCCAGATGGCTCCCAAAGAGCCCCGACTAGAGGCCCAGACCTGTAACCAGATGTCTTGTTCTAGGACAGATGGCTTGAACTGCCTCCTATTCCCTTTTGCTCTGACAGGCTGTGGGACTGCTGAGTGCTGGGGCCACCACAGAAATCTGGATGGAGCTGTGCAAAGACAGCTTTCAATTAAGTATCAAGGAGAGTGAAATGATCCAATGTTTTCAAAGATGAGTTACTCGGGGGGCCTGGCCCAGTGGTGTAGTGGTTAAGTTTGCACGCTCCACTTCAGTGGCCCAGGGTTCGCGAGTTTGGATCCCAGGTGCAGACCTACACACCGCTCATCAAGCCATGCTGTGGCAATGTCCCATATACAAAATAGAGGAAGATGGGCACAGATGTTAGCTCAAGGACAATCTTCCTCAAGCAAAAAGTGGAAGATTGGCAACAGATGTTAGCTCAGGACCAGTCTTCCTCACCAAACAAACAAAAGAACCCCCCAAAAAACCGATGAGTCACTTTGCGATTGGCCTTTTTACTTGCCTTAAAGTTCTGACTACTTCCATTCCCAGGTGAGTGAAGAACAACATGGTGCACTTCATCAGAATGTTGGCAAATCCCAGAGTCACAGGAATGGAAAGGACCTTTGTGGTGAGAGCAAGTTGAAAGGGAATGTGAGCAAAAAAGTTGAAAGGGCAAGAGAGCATCTACCTGCAGAGGAATGCCGGCTGCCACAGGCCAGCGGCCCTCATTACCTTGAAGACATTCTCAAATTTCAGCTTTGGGCCTCAGGAACTAGGTGCTGGCAGTTCCCCAGGGTTGACTGGCTGGGGGAGGCTGACACATCATATAACTCATGACATCAGATACCAAATGGCAATTGACTGCTTTAAAATGCAAACTACAACACCACAAATAGGAACAGTTCTGTGAAAGAAAGGACCTAGGAGTCATGGGCATATCACCCTCTGTAGGAACACACACCGGAAGCCCAACCAGACTGCAGATAACATTCCTGGTGTATCCATCTCCACAGCAGTGAGGTCGCCTCAGGAATGTGTTGACTTGATATACCTCCTTTCAGGCACCCCCTGGACTGTCACATTTTTTCTTTTACACAAGTTAGCACCATTTACTTAGCAGAGGCTTTACACATGCTAACAGAGGCTCCTGAGGCTATACCTTGATCTCAGAAGAAGAAGAAACATTAATCTTCTTGTTACATTTTAATTTTCCATGACAGTAAAAGGTACAGTAACTGCAGGACAGTCCTCTTCTGCCTTCCTAGGGTAATTAATCCTGAAAAACCTCATGTGGGGCCAATGTAAGTCAAAAACGTAATCACCGTTAATTTCAGTGGGAAAACATTTTATATGTTCCCTGAGTCCCAAAACTGATGCCCCCCCATGCTAAAATACCAAATCTCATTAAGACGGACACAATTACATCAATAATTAACATTGGCTGGGGCCGGCCCGGTGGCACAGCAGTTAAGTTCGCACATTCCGCTTCAGTCGCCCGGGGTTCACTGGTTCTCATCCCTGGTGCGGACATGGCACTGCTTGGCAAGCCATGCTGTGGTAGGCGCCCCACATATAAAGTAGAGGAAGATGGGCACAGATGTTAGCTCAGGGCCAGTCTTCCTCAGCAAAAAGAGGAGAATTGGCGGCAGATGTTAGCTCAGGGCTAATCTTCCTCAAAAAAAAAAAAAAAAATTAACATTGGCTATCATAAACACAAACTAAAGACATTTTCCCTTCATTAGTTATGACTGATTACATTATTATAAAATATGGCCATTTACCTGTTGTTTGTTAGCTTTTGTCATGCACATTTAAGATTAAATTTATAATAAAACTTACATACAAATGATACCAAATATGTGTACAACTCAACCTTTATTTTAAAAAAGAGTAATAAAATCAATGAAAACCATGCAAATGGTATTACCTTTACTAAACATGTGGAAATATAAGAGACATGATGTGTAAGATTATTTCTGCTATAAATAAGCAAAACTATGAGAAATCTGATGGGAGAACTTAAGGTAACATAAGCCAACTTCACCAACTAACATAGTGAAGATGATCCACAGTGGCTCTCTTCTTCAGGTGCTAGCAGCTCCAAGAAATAGACCCAACCAAACCCAGCCTGTTGATGCAAAGAAATGCCTTGGGTATCATTTAACTTTTATTGCAAAACAAACCACCTCAGAACTTATTGGTTTAACTTTAAAGCAATAAACATTATTTTTCATTGGTCTGTGGGTTTGCTGGGGGGTTCTTCTGGTCTAGGTCAGTACAGCTGGGCCTACATGGTCTACGATGGCCTAGCTCACACGTCTGGTGGTTGGCAGGCTAGTCCGTCTAAGGAGCCAACCTCATATGTCTAGCAGTTGGTTAGATGTCAGATGGCATGATGACCACATCTCTCATCATGCATCAGGTTAGCCAGGAGTTTTTCACAAGGTGGTGGAAGAGTTCTCAGCAGCAAGAGAGAACAAGCCATAATTGTAAGCACTTTTCAAGGCTTTTCTTGATCAGATTTGCTAATGTCCCATAGAACAAAGTAAATCACATCACCAAGCCTAGATTCAGAGAACGGAGAAACAGACTCCACCTCTTGATGAGAAGCTGAAAAATACCGTGGCTATTCCAGCCAATCTACTATAGCTTGGAAGCCAAAGCAGAGAGATTAAATGATATTACTTGTAACCAGATGGGTGAATATCTCAGGGTTTAAACATATTTCTATGAAGGGAGAAGGACTTTTCTGTTTCAACTACTGAGGTCATCTAGTATGGCTGCCCTCTTGGGTCCTCTACACCTGAGGCAAAGAGATAAAACCAAAGAGGTAGGCAGAGGTTAGGGCTCTGCAGGCCACATGAAAGTATTTAGGTCTTGATCCCAAGAGCAATGGGAAGCCATAGAGTGTTTTAAGAAGGAGAGATAAGATCACTTGGGCTGCGGTGAGGACAGTAATTCTAGAAGCTCTGTCAGGAATGGGAATAGTGAGATAAGTCTTCAGTCACAGAATATGGCATCAAGAGAAATGTTTTTTGGTTTTTTTTGAGCAAAAGATGGTTGAAACTAGAGCTTGTTTGAATACTGATGGAAGGATTCAATATTGTAAGCGGTTAAAGGGAGACCCCTGAGAATTGGGAAGGGAAACTTGAGCACGCATGAAAAGTTTGCCTTTTAAAAAAAATCATCATATAATAAAATTGATTATATCTTTGTTGTACAGTTCGATGGATTTTAACACATGTATGGATTCATGTAACCACCACCACAATCAGGATACAGGAGTTCCATCACCCCAAAACCCTCCTTCTTGCTATCCCTATAGTCACTCCTCCATTCCTAACTCCTGGCAACCGCTGATATAGTCTCCATCACTATAGTTTTAATCTTTTCAAGAGTGTCATTTTGAGACTAGCTTCTTTTACTAAGCATAATGTCTTTATTGTTATGTTATTATAACGCCAAGTTGTTGGGTATATCAATACTTCATTCCTTTTTATTGCTGAGTAGTAGTCCATTGTGGTCATTCTGAAAGTAATCCCCAGGTCAGTAAATGATATCACTATTCTACCAGGTACTTGGCCCAAAAACCTTGGCAACATCCTTGACTCTATTCTCTAACCTATACTTCCAATCCACAAGGAAATCCTGCGGGCTTCACTTTCAAAATACACTTGGAATCTGACTGCTTCTTACCACCTCCCCTGCTATTACCTAGTTCAGGCCATGATCATCTTCTACCAGGACTAGTGGTTCCACTCTTACCCTTCCACTCCCATAGTCTATTCTCCACATGATAGCTAGACTGATCCTTTTAGAGGCTTAAATCTGATCAAGTCAGTTTTCTGCTCCAAACTCTCCAGTGGTTTCAGTGGTAACAATCCAAAGTTGTCACCAGGGCCTACAAGGCCCCACATGATTGGGCACCTGGTTACCTCTCTGAGCTCATCTCCTACCACTCACCCCCTCAATCACTCTATCAGCTGTAGGGGTCTCCTTGCCATTCCTATAGCACGTCAAGCATGCTCTTGCCTCAGCGCATTAGAACTTGCTATCTCCTCTGTCTTGAAAATTCTTTCACTAGATATCCACATGGCTCACCCTTATCAAGTCAATTTCAGTTTTTGCTCAAATGTCCCTTACCAAAGAGTCCTTCTCTGACTAATATCTAAAATAGCAGCTACCTGACACCACTGTCTAACCCTGATCTGTTCTTCAAAGCACACGTATGTTTTTCTGTCTCCACACACTACAAAGATCCTTGAGAACAAGGAATTTTTTTGTTTACCACTCAACAAACACCTAGATGAGTGCCTCACCTGGCATATAGTGAGAGTTCAACGAATATTTTTGATTGAATACTAAATTATAGGAGGGAAGGACAGGATAGAAACACACGTAGATTTCTAGATTTTAGGGCATCCTCCATTTTTCTGTTACTTATACAGTAGGATAATCAGGGGAAAGAGTATGGGAAGTGTGGGGTTAGAGATCTGCAGACAGTGGAGAGCAAGTTAACTAGAAAAATATAATGAAATTTCCTGGCACTGTTCAGAGCCCATTTAAGGCTGAAATTACTAATTTAGTGATGCCAAACTATTCAGCAGGACAATTTTCTGTGACAGAGTACAGACAGGAAGAAGCATGTTGGTCCATTCAGGGCAGAGGATTTGGCTGGGGAAAAGGTAGTACTGGGGCAGGCTTAAGAATAAGTAAGAGCAGGATTATAATGATGTACCTTGAATCTAAAATGGATAAGGAGGGAAGTGAGGAGTGAGGATTAAGTACAGGCTTTCAACAGATTGGAGGTTCTGATTAAGTGAAAAAACAGTTATGGTGAAGTTCTTGAGCAGTCAAGCTTAAAGGATATCAGGCTGTGATTGGACAGAGGGATGTTCTAATTACTGAATCGTGCTGCGATAGCGTTTCTGGTGACAAGGTCCAGGGTTTTGACTGGGATTGGGAGGCTGACATAAGGGTCCTTAGAGATGAGGCTCGGACGTTAAATGAGTTGTCCACATTGACTCTGAAATTATCAAGATGGAAGATGGTTAGAGGAGAGAAAGTAAGACAAGGAGCTGGATGCACAAATAAGCAGATGATCTCTACACTGGCAGCTGACAAAGTCTAAAAAGTAAGCGTCAGAGAGGCAAAGGTTTTTACAAGAGGCGACAGTACTGGGCACGCAGCCCCTCATCTTTGGAACCTGGGAAGTGAGAATACTAATCCATAAGAAGGGGTTCCAGGGAATGCTGCACCCTCAGGGGACGGCCAGGTCTCCGTCCAAGGAGTGTAGAAGTTCAGAGAAAAGCCGATCTGGAAGCGGGAATCTCAGAGGAAGACTCATTGTCCTGTATTTACATTCTTCAACCTACCGCCCGCGCCACAACAAACTCCGCAAACTAGAAAACACACAGAGAAGACTGCATGCAAACCAGCTCTTTTCAACTGCCCGCGGAAGTGCTCACACCGGAACTCCTCCGTGTCCGCGCTTTCCTATTGGCCGAAGCTTCCCCCAGCTTCAACCCGCTTCCGCCCACGACTCAACCGGGCGGGGCCATCCCTAGAAGTCACTTCCGCCTGACCCCGCCCATCGTTCCCTTTTTGGCCGCTTCCGGCCTCCGGCCCCGCCCCATCCTTGCGGCCCCGCCCCCGCCCCGCCCCGGGCCGGCAGCCCGGCCCCGCGGCGCCTCTTCCGGTGCGGGCCCCGCCCCGGCTGTGGACCCCGGCTGCGGAGAAGTCCGAGACGCAGCTGCCGCGCCGGGGCTGAGCGGCCGCCTCCTGCACTGCGGGCGGACCGGAGCGCCCCGCGCAGGTAAGCCTCACGGGGCCCGTCTCCTTTGGCCGCCGCGGGAGCGGGGGTTGTGGCAGGTGGAGGGGACGGAGGAGTGGGAGGGGAGGCAGGTGTGTCAGGGGAGACGTGAAGGCGCGGGCTGGCGGAGCGTGGGGCCGTGGAGGAAAAGTGAGAGCTCTGGGAGGAGCCCGGAGGCGCCCTGCTCCCATCAGGGTGATTTGAGATAAAGGAATGGGAAGAGTAAGGGGCCCCCGGGAACTGAGAGGGCAAGGATAGGTGGGGTTGGGGTGATCGGAGAAGAGCCAGCGGATTGGCTGTGAGGGCTTGGTAAAGGTAAAAGTGATAGGGCTGGACCTGGGGGGGGGGGGGGGGGGGAAAGAATGGGGGGGGGGGCTGGAGTAACCTGGGACGGAGGTCTGGGGCTGGAAGGGGGCCGGGGCCTGAGGGATCCGGCGGCGAAGGTAGAGGGAATGGTGGGCGAGGCCGGGTTCAAAGCTGCAAGTAGTCCGTTGCGCCGGGCTTGGTGGTCCGGGAACTTTAGGGGAAATGGGGGAGGGGGCCGTATGAAGGGATGAAGTGGCTTAGATTTCTGAGACGTTAAGTTTTCTAAGTGTGGGCCGGTGGTATTGTTGTTTGGATCAACTGGCTGCTTAGGGACAGGGGGAAGATGGGCTCTTTGGGGGAGGGCGTGTGTATTGAGTTGTAGAACTGAGTCATCTCAATCTTACTAAAGAGGCCGTGAGACACCTCCCCCTCTGCTGGGGACAGCATGCAGAGAAGATGGTGCCACAAGACAAGAAGCAGTTGTTCAATGACTGGCAGGACTTGGTTGAAAAATTATCCTGCTTGTGATCGATTGACTGTGATGATTATAAGGAAAATTAAAATGACCACCGAGTTATTTGCTTTATTCTTTTGTTTCATTTTCTTTGAGGCAAATTGTTTTTATTTTATATGAACTCTTGTCCACTGGATTTAATGTGGGTGCAAATCTTTTCATGCTTTGTTACACTATAAAAAGGGCTAAGCAGAACGAAAGTATTGCTACAGGCATAACTCACACTTTCTAAGGTGCCAAGAGAGGAAGTAAAGGCAGTAAGAGGCAAATTGGAATTTGAATCTTTCACAGAATACACAGACTACAGAAGGCAAAAGCAGTGTTTCTAAGATAAACAGAAAATGAGAATTTTTTAATCTCCGCTTTTTGCCTAACTTTAAAAATTGTACCTTTTTTCTCTAACCCATTTAAAAACTCATAAGTCCAAGCAGTTTTTATTGCTAGGGATGTGATTATTTCCCCATGAATTTTTGGAAATGCTAAAAACATTTAGGTTTTTAAAATCTTTCTCCGCAATCCTAAAACAGTTCCACAGAATGCAAATATCAAGTCCTAACCTGTGCCACCCAGGTCCTTCTTTCATGTGATGACAACATTGTAGCCATGTTGCAAGTCCTGTTCACCTAAAATTTGCGCATGCATAGTAATCCGTTCAGTTTTGGAGCTTGCTGAAGAAAGTGAGGTTTGTTGGGGGTGGGGGCCTGGAGAGGAAGAAGGGAAGTGGGGGTTAGAGGAGGAGAGGGTGTGAAAGGGGAGTGTGTTTGGAGACTGATTGGTAAGAATGCTGATAAACCTGCCCACAGAATACTTTTGGCCTGAAAGCCTTTTCTTTTTGTATTCGTCATAGAATATCATAGAAGTGAATCAGAAAGAAAGGGGATGTGAAGAGATTTACTTGGCTGTTTATAAAAAAGAAACATTGACTTGTTGTTTAGACACTGTTGATATCTCTTTCAAATTAATTAACTTTAAAATCTCCAGAGGAACTCCCCCTTATTTGTTTTTGAGTGACTATTGCAATTTGAAACTCTTGCCTCCTCGCCTGTTTTCTTTCTTTCATGTTGTTGAAATTGGATTCTTTTTGAGGCTCTAATGTCAAGTTAGTGTGGTTCAGCCCACAAACGCTGGCAGTTTGATCTGGGAAATTTGAAAAGTTTAAACCCCAGAGCATTCTGCTAGGTTCTGCTTTTCTGTGAGAGAAATCTGTCTGCCTGATAGTTGTGTGTCTACCTGATGGTGCTGTCTTTCTCTGATGGGCCCGGGAACCTAAGCACTATTCTCTCTTTGGTAGGCAAGCCCTTCTTTCCCTTTATTATTGTGGTTTTCATACTCACAACCTTTGTACAGTGCAAACCCAGTTGCCTTCTCAGTAATAAACAGATTAATGTTTGATAATGTTGAGGGAGAGAGCACACAGATGTTTGCAGGCTAGATATTGTCTGGATTTACGTCTTTTTAAACCCACAGTAGTCACCACTACTGAGATTCATCCCTTATTTCTCCTGTTAAATCCTATTCCTCTTCTTCATACTCTTCCTTACCCACCTACCTCTCCACTCCTCCCCGAGTCCCACCACTCACTCACCTTAAAACTGAAGTTTAGGGACATATGTTTAGTGTTCAGAATTCATGCCCTTTACTGGAGAAAAGAAAGCCTTCTTGTACTTGTTTTACATAGTGTTTTTTTTCTCTTTTGTGGTTTCTATCAATCACTTAAGGTTTAGGCCCAGTGTGCCTGCTGGGCTGTGCCCACATTCAGAGCCATGCCAATCTGTGGGTGAAGCTTGAGGTAGTGATGGAGCCACAGCAGCAGCAGAAGCAGCAGCAGCAGCAACAGCAGCAGCCGCCGCCACAGCCGCCACCAGCACACCTGGCTGCTCTGCAGATGGATACCAGAGAGAAACAGGGACAGCAGATGAGAGAAGCCCAGTTCTTGTATGCCCAGAAGCTGGTCTCACAGCAGACTCTCTTTTCTGCCACACCTGGGAAGCCTTCTGGTAGCCCTGCCCTTGGTCCCTTAGCCAGAGTTCCGCAGGCCCCAGCAGTGACCCGAGTTTTTGAACGGAGCAGTGTGAACTCAGAGCCTGAAGAAGAGGAAGGATGTTTGGAAGATGAGGAAGGGGATGACGAAGTTACAGAGGTGGCTGAGAAGGAGGCCCAGGCTGCTTCAAAATATTTTCATGCGCAGAAACTGGCTCGCCAAGACCCCAGAGCAACACCTGTGTCTGGTCTACTTCCAGCACCAGGGCTCCCACCACATGGACAGCAAGCTAAAGAAGACCATACCAAAGATGCTTCCAAGGCCCCACCTTCAGTCTCCGCAGCTGGGCAGCCAAGCTGGAATCTGGATGAGCAGCTCAAGCAGGTCAGTCTTTCTGGCATGTGAGGTCCTTTATTCTTCCTAAAGGCTAACCAGAGAAGGTACTAGATTGCCAGGGCTAGGGTCTCTGCCAGTCTGTGCCTTCTCGTCCCACTTCAGTGACCAGCAGCCTAGATATAAAAAGACTTTGAATTTTTTTCTCACATTTGTTTTCTTGATTAAAGAAATGAAATGTGTAAGTTATTCCTAATATAGATTGTTCCAGGTTTGATGTGAAAGAATATAAGTACAATCCCTTTTTTTTTTTTAAAGATTTTATTGTTCCTTTTTCTCCCAAAGCCCCTCGGTACGTAGTTGTGTAGTTTTAGTTGTGGGTCCTTCTAGTTGTGGCGTGTGGGATGCCTCCTCAGCGTGGCCTGATGAGTGGTGCCATGTCCGCGCCCAGGATTCAAACTGGTGAAACCCTGGGCCACTGAAGCGAGCGCGCAAACTTAACCACTCCGCCACAAGGCCGGCCCCTCCTTTTTTTTTAAGGAAGAATGAGGTTGCAGCAATGTTATGAGGCATATCTAAAAATGAGATGTGTGACTCTAATTATAGTTTTTCTAGTAGTAACGTAAAGAGCAGTCTTGCCTAAGACAGTGTCTTAGCCCCAGGCTAACCCAGGTTCATGCCCTTTAAGGACAGTTTTGTTGTTTTGCAGCTAAACAAACATCCTTGCTGAGAAGCTTTTGCATTGTATGTATTTTCCAGCAAAGAGCCTTGTAGACATGATTTTATTTCACCTTATATATCGCCTCCTTTGAAACAGGAAAAGGTAGGCCTCACAATTGCCTTTTTAGCCAAGGCAAGTTGCAGTGATTCCAGTACATCGCTGAGCATAAGAGTCATCTAGGGAGCTTTAAAAAATACAGATTCCAAGTCCTAATGAATTATCTCAGGGGGTGGAGCCTAAGGAACCTGTGTTCTCAACCAAGCTTTGACTTCTAATTTCTCTTCTCTTTCTGACCTGTAATGCAGCTTTTCCTCACCCAAAGAATGGGAGTGATGATAAGTTGTTCCGGGTTAAGTGTCTTGTTGGTGCTTAGGCAGGAAGTTCATGATAAAGCTGGTAATATCTGTCTGGGTACTCCCCATAAGCATATACTCTTCATGTAGTCCACTGGTGCTGTTTAGAAATCAGTTGTGAGGAGCAGTGGGTTTATTCAGTGCAACTGAGAAGTCGTGTAAAAAATGTCCTTTGGAACCTGAAAAATCAGCATCTTTGTATCAAGGAGCCCTGTGCAGTTGATCTGAGTCTTACAATAGCAGTGTTTGCAGAGTTTCCAGAGCCAACAAAGTGAGGTTCAGATCCCATCTCTTCCATTCATTACCCTTGTGATCTTTCGGTAGGGCTCTTAATTCCTCTGAGCCTGTGTCTTCTCCTCTGTGAAATAAAAATACTGAAGTGTACCTCCAAGGATGTTATGAGGACTAACTGAGCTAGCACATGGTAGGTAGTATTGCTCCAGGCGCACTTTTATGCAAATAGTGCCATCCTCTGCTGCATCCAGACAGACATGCTCGGAAGCCCCGAAGGTGCTGAGATGCGTAGAGGTTTTCCCTCAGATCACCTGGGAGGTAGTGGCAGAGCTAGAAGTAGGATCAGAGAATCCCAGCTTCCACGACAGCAGCAGCCTGGCTGCCAGCCCAGACCCGCCTCCTGGCTGATTGCTTTGGTTTAGCAAAACATCTGTGACTTGCCGGCCGCCCCCGCATTGCTGTGGGGTTGGCAGAGTTCCATGCCGGCCGCTGAGTCAGCTCATAGTGGGATCCCGCCCTGACAGCACTGGGAAAGTTCAGGCCCGAGGCGGCTGGGCTGCCCCCACCTTGGCAGCTGGCCAGCCTCTGCATGTGTGCGGTCGTTCCTAGAAAGTGCAGCCGCGTGCGAGGAACAAGTGGAGCTCCAGAGCCTGTCTGTCTTCAGGAAGTGCAGCAGGTGTTGAGGTCAAGCCATTAGAGCTTTGAAGAAAGAGACTGTTCGGAACGGGCGTGTGCAAGCACACGTGTGCACCGTGGCCGGCACCCAGCTCTGTGTTCTGGGCGGCAGCAGCCCCATGGCTATACAACTCCGTGCTCAGGAGGGTGGCTCTTGGCTTCTGAAACCCTTTGAGTTCATTTTAGGTTTCTGAGGCTTACTCGCTAATTATAGACTGCCTGGCAGAGCACCTGCCAAAATGTTTTTAAATGCCAGCATAGCTGAAGCCTAATCTTGCACCCTAACTTTACCTCCCCCTGGGTTTGGAGATTGAGAACTGGGTTAGTAGGTCATTGGGTAACAGTGACTTAAAACCTTAGATGTGCATCTCCTTTTCCCCTTTTGAATTTAGTTTTTCAAAACTGATTTGGCCTGTGTCATCCTCCTTTGTCTAACCCCACTTTTAAAGTAGTAAATATTGTGTTTGGGAATTTAAAAAAAAACTTTTTAGTTGTGCTTTGGAAGGGGGACTAAGAAAATAACATCCTTAGGGAGAGCCTATGGGAACCATTACAAACTACGAGACTAGCTTTTTTTAATTGTCCAGTCTTTTGTCTCTTATGCAATTAACTTCTAGAGAGCAGAAGTAGAGTGTCACTTACTCCAGCAACAATTAACAAAGATCTTTTACAGTTGATGCAAAATGATCTTGTTAATATGTTACAGTGTCCATTTTGTTCTTTTACACAACAAACTTTTACAGAGGCTTGTTGGGTCAGGCCTCTGTTCCCTGGACAAAGGCGTGCTTCTCCCTCAAAGAGCTCGGGGTCTAGTGGAGGCAGAGCGGGAACCTCAAGGGAAACTGGGTCCTGAGTCAGCTGAAGCGCAACTGCCCAGTCTGAGCTGTGCTGCAGATATTTTAAAATAGGATTTTGTTTCAAACGTTCCTACACCAATACAAAAGTTGATTTCGTCTACAGCATAGCTTGGTAAACCAACAGGAGTACTCAAAGTAATTTTAAGAGGTTGGGGAGGGACAGGCAGCAGGCATTTGTCAACTGAAAAGCAAAATTTGAAAAGCTTAAGGGCTCCACAGATTATTTTTTGTTTCTGAAATTCCTTTCTTAGAACATGTAAAATCAAAATTATTTCATGGATTCTCTTTGAAGAAACTCTTAGAAAATAATTGCTGAGGCCTGGATTGTTAGAAAGAGCATGGTGTTCTCTGACACCAGAGTAATGGGAAGATGGATAATGCCATTGAGCCGAGGGTTCTAAAGCCCATCAGATTTCCATGGGCAGAGTAAATAATTGTAAAACAAGACAAGAAACAAAGAGCTGAGTGTCCCTTCTCTCAAGGGAAATCAGTAGAGCCCTGTCAGCATACAACCAACTGGGGGGTGTTGCTGGCCTATTAGGTCTTCTGTCCTCCTGGGAAGAGGTCGGTTCAGGCAGTGCAGGCTTTGTCTGTCTTGAGCCCATTAGTGGAGCTAGTTTTCCAGAAGGGCACAGACTGTCTCCCATAGATAGAAAGATGAGCGATGGCTTGATAGGCATGTGGGAGCCAGAGTGTGTGTGTCTGATTCTCTGCATACTTTGGCAGGCAGTCAGTTTGGTTACTGAATGTGAAGAGGAGAAGGATGCTTAGTCTCCAGAATCTATTACCAAGAGTCCCTCTAAGTAGTAAGGTGTGGTCTCCTGGGCTGGGCCTATTTTTCTTGGTATGTACTGCATGTCTTTGAAACATCTGATGCTTTTTGTAAACATTGTACAAACTATTGCCTGAAAATAAATAAGGTCATAAGCTTTCCCCAGTTTCTTTGTAGGTCTCTCTTGTGTGCCCTCAACTTCTATAGTAACAGTGAAATTCATCCAGATCAGTGTTCCTCAACTGGAGGTGATCTCCTCTCTACGCCCCCACCCCCACCCTGCCCCCAGGGGATGTTTGGCAGTGTCAGGAGACATGTTTGGTTGTCATGACTGCTGCCCTGGGGGGAATGTGCTACTGGCATATAGTGGGTAGAGGCCAGGGATTCTACTAAACATCCTACATGCACAGACAGTCCTCCACAACCAAGAATTATCTGGTTCAAAATGTCAGTGGTACCAAGGTTGAGAAACCCTGCTTTAGATTGTGTAATTAGAAAGAGATCGTATGTTGTGCTTTCATCAGACACTGCCTTGGACTCTGTTCATTTGTGTTTTGGTCTTGGTAACTGAGAAGTTTGGCAACCTTGAGTTTTCTTCACTTCTGTTTTCAATAACCATGTTGAGTTCATGTCTTCACCCGTAGTCATCTGGGTGAGCAGACTCTGTCACTTGAGAGAGGATTGGGACCTAGAACGTGCACTCATTCTTCCAGCCCAGCATTCCATGATGTCTAGGATGTCTGTGGTGATTTGTGAGAGAGCTTGGTTGCTCTTCTAGACATTAACCCCAAAAGATTGAGTCGTAATTACTCAGCAGACTTGTTACGTAACAGATTTAATTATTAAATCAGCCTTGATTTTAGAGCCAAAAGATGGGCATTTAGATCCCAGCTCCACCACTTGCTTTCTATAGTACTTGGGACAGGTGTCCTAACCCACCTTTCTGAACTCGTGCATACGTCTATCCCAGTGGATGATAATCCTCTCCTGCCATCCTCCCGGAGCAATTTTAAAGATATTACAAAGGTGGAAGAAGAATATGAGTGTGAAAGATCTTGGAAAAGCTATACCATCATACAAAGTTTAGGTCAAATTGTCATTAGCACCTAAATACTTGTTGAAGCTATAATTTTTCAGTATTTACTATCTTTGTAGGTAAGATGCCCCATAAATCCTAGACTCTAAAACAACTCCTTTTCAAGTTTTCAAGAACTGTGACCAAACTCTAGTATTCTGGAGTTGTCTGAAACATTTCAGGATTATGTGAGCTAAAACCATTGCACTTTTGAAGCCATTTCTTTCCATATTAAAATAAGGATATGTGCATATTTGTTCTTTAGTAAGCTTTATTTATATTAAATTCTTATAAATACATGATCACTGACTTAACTTGGGTCCTTATCCATCTTACCAGAGACTATTCCCTCCTGATTTTTGAGGACTTGCTCCATCAGTGAACTCCCCATTCTCTTTAGACTCACTCTCTTCTGAAGCCTTTTCCACATTCACCCGTGTTCTACTATCTCCCAAATTTAAAACAATCCCCTTTAATCATAAATCTACCTGATTTGATTGTTACAGGGAAATGAGAAGTCGCTTTTTAAACGCTTTCCCGTGACTACAGTCTCCTTCCAGCTTGTTCTATAGTCCTAGCTGTCCCCCACTCCTCACAGCAGAGCTTCTCAGAGGGATTGTGTGCGCTCCTTACCTCCATTGTCACCTCCTACTCACTCCTCAGTGCATTTCAGTCTGGACTCTGTTTCTTCCATGTCCCTGAAGTTCCTCTTGGTAAGGCCTCCCAGTGACCACCATTTTGCGGTGCCCAGCCTGCCCTCACCGTATTTGATTTCTCAGCAGTATTGAATACAGTAGTTCCCTCTCCTTGAAACAATCTCTTCTTTTACTTTCTATAGCCTCTCTATCGGCTTATTTTCCTTTATCTCTTTCTCTTCTATCTGACCTCTAGAGCTCCAAGTTCCCTAGGGCTCAGATTTAAACACTCTTCTCTGTATGTTCCCCCTGGGCAATTTCTTTCACTCTCATGGCTTTAAATACTATCCACAAGCCACTGACTCCAGTATATATGGTTTGAGCTCATGTTTCCATTTGAGCTCAATGGATATATTCCCAGCTACCTTCTTGACATTTCCCCTTAGAAGTTTTACTGGTATCTCAAGTTTAACACATATAAAGCCGAACTCTTGATTTCCAACCTACTCCCCCACAATTATTTCCTCCTTTATTTTCCTTCTCTGTAAATGGCATTTCTATCCACTTGGTCATTCATATCAGAAACCTTGGAGTTGACTGTCTTTCATACCTCCTACTCTGTCACTCCATGTAGTAATGTCAAGTCCATCACGAGGTGTTACCAGTTCTCTCACCTAAATATCTAGAATCCTGTCACTTCTCTCCTCCACCATCATTTACGTAATCCAAGCTCCCTACCTACTGCTGTAGCTGTCAACAGGTTTGTGTCTCCGCCCTTCCCATCCATTCTCTACCCAGCAGCTAGGGTGATCTTCTGAAAAACAAATCAGATTATGTCACTCCTTTAACACCCTCCAAGTATGATGTGAGTTGCTCTAATTGGAAAAGCCAGAATCTGCATAATCTGATCCCTGCCGGCTTCTCCAGCCTTATTTTTACCAATCTCCTGACCTGTCACTGTACTGCAACTACCCTGGCCTTTGCATATGCTAGTCCTTCTGCCTAGGACACTCCTCCAGGTTAACTCTTACCCAGCCTTCAGTCCTCACCTTAAACATCACTTCTTCAGAGACACTGTCTTCACCTTTAGTATAGATCAGGGTATATGCTCTCATTAAACATTATACTTTTATATTTGTGTTCTTTGATATCTGATTCCCACACTAGATGGTAAAGCTCCAAGAGGACAGGGACCATCTGTGTTTTGCTTGTCATTGTATACTAGCACCCAGCAGAGTGATGGCAAATAAGAGGCACTGAATAAAAATTTGTTTCTTCTCCTTTCTTTTAATTTGCCTTGTGGCATTTTGTTTGTTTGTTTTTGTGAATGGCACCATTTCATTTCTTAAAAAAAAGTAGACTTTATTTTTTAGAACAGTTTTAGATTCACAGCAAAATGGAGCAGAAGGTGCAGTGATTTCCCATATACTCCCTGCCCCAACATACACACAGCCTCCCCCACTATCATAATCCCCCACTAGAGTGATAGATTTGTTGCAGTTGATGAGCCTACATTGACACATCGTTGTCACCCAAAGTCCCTAGGTTACAGTAGGGTTCACTCTTGGTGGTGTACATTCTGTGGGTTTTGACAAATGTGTAATGACATATATCCACCATTATAGTATCATACAGGGTAGTTTCACTGCCCTAAAAATCCTCTGTGCTCCATCTCTTCATCTCTCCCTCCTTCCTGAGCCCTGGCAACCACTGATCTTTTTACTGTCTCCATAGTATTGCTGTTTCTACAATGTCATCTAGGTGGAATCATATAGTATGTATCCTTTTCAGGTTGGCTTCTTTCACTTAGTAATACACATTTAAGGTTCCTCCATGTCTTCTCATGGCTTGATAGCCTCATTTCTTTTTAGCACTTAATAATTTTCTGCTGTCTGGATGTACTACAGTTTGTTTATCCACTCACCTACTGAAGGACATGTTGGTTGCTTCCAAGTTTTGGCAAGTATGAATAAAGCTGCTATAAACATCTGTGTGCAGCTTTTTGTGTAGACATAAGTTTTCAACTCATTTGGGTAAATACCAGCAAGTACAATTGCTGAGTTATTTTGTGAGAAACTGCCAAACTGTCTTCCAATGTGGCTGTACTACTTTGCATCCCCACCAACAATGAATGAGAGTTCCTTTCGCTCCACATCCTTGTCAGCATTTGGTAGTGTCAGTGTTAGGGATTTTGGCTGTTTTTTTAGAATTATTTTATTAAGGTCGTATTGACTTACACATTGTGCATTTTTTTAATTGTAATTTTCACTGAGAAATTGTAGATTCACGTGCACTTGTAAGAAATAATTTAGAGAGATCCCTGTACACTTTGCCCAGTTTCTCCACCGGTAACATTTTATAAAACTATAGTATACTATCACAACCTGGATAGTGATATTGATACCATCCACTGATCTTATTTAGATTTCCCCAATTTTGCTTGTTCTCTGTGTGTGTGTCTGTTCTATTTTTAAGCCTATTTTGTTGTATGTTTAACATATCTAGATTTCTCCCAAGGTTGCACTTTGCTGTATCCCACGTTTTGATATGTAATGCTTTCATTGGTTAGTACTAAACATTTCATAATTTCAGTTGTGATTGCTTCTTTAACCAATGGCTTGTTCAAAAGTTTTTTAGTTTCCAAATATGTGGGGTTTATCTTTTTCAAAATATTAATTTATAGCTTATAATTAAACTCTAACCATAGTGATTAGAGAACTGGCATGATACCAATTTTCTGGAATTTGTTATGATATCCTTTGTGTTGGCCTTGTATATGATCTGTTTCTATAAATTCTCCATATGTGCTTGGAAAGAATGTATATTCTGTTTGATAGATGTGGGGCTATATATCTGTCTATTGGATCGAGCTTATTAATTGTGTTGTTCAAATCTTCCTTATCCTTACTAAGTTTTGTTTGTGTTGTCACTTCAGAGAGAGGTGAATTAAAATATTCCAGTGTAAGACTGGCTTTCTTTTGATTAGTATTAGTACATTTTTTTTCCTTACACATTCCAAATCTTTATATCTTGAGATCACATATAAAAGACCTGTAATCTCTGTCTTTTTTTATTAGGTTATCTTTTTTATTAGGTTAATTTAAGCCATGTAGTTAGTAGGATTGTGATACATTTCAACCTGTTTTTGCCTGCTAACTTTGGATTTCCTGTTTAACCATACTTTGTTTCTGGTTTTCTCCTTTCCTATCTTTTGTTCATTTGATTGAGTTTTCTTTATTCAGTCTTTATCTCATCTACTGGTTTAGAAGTTATACTTTCTGTTTCTATTCTTTTATTGATTACTTTTAGATTTTTTACTTGCATTCTTTCCTTTTTACACAACTTCCAAACGATATTAGGACCTTAGAAATTCTAGTTTTAACTTCCACTTCTCTGCTACCATCTTCCAGTTTATTGTGGCTAGCAATTTATATCCAATTTGTTTTGATCCCTTCCCCAAATTAGTTTTTTTCCTCCCCTAACAGTCAATATTTATTTAGACTTCCCAGCAAGTTTATCCATTTTTTTCCTCCCTCATATCTCACTATTTCCCTTTGGGCTCCGTCGTCTTTTTCCTTTTTTCGTAACTCTCTTAGCAGAGATTTGTATATAGTAAACTCAGTCCTAGTGTGTCTGAAAAAAGTTTTAATTTATATCTTTGGTTTTTTTGCCCTTACTTTTCAATGATTGTTCATAGCTCTAGATTCTAGATTGGCCATAATTTTCCTAACACTTTGATGGTATGATTCCATTGTCTTCTAGCAACTATTTTTGCTGTTGAGAAATCTATGTTCAGTCTAATTGTCACCTTTGTGAATTCTTTTTCTCTTTTGTAGCTTTTAAGACTTTTCTTTTTGACTCTGCTATTTTTCACTTGAACTACAGTATTTTAGGTCTGGACTTATTTTTATTTATCCTACTTGGGCCCCTGGTCTGCTCCTTCAACCTGATTTCTATTTTTTTTTCCCCTTGGCTTCTATTTTTTCTTGACCATTATTCTAATAGAAGTACTTGGAACCTTCTCATTCAGTCTTCTATGTATCTTTTCTTTCATAACCTTCTCTCTTTATGTCATTCTCCTGCATTCTGGAATATTTTCACATTCTGTTTTCCAGTTTCTAATTCTTCATCTCTATTCTACTTAATAACTTTTAAAATATTATCTTAATACTGTGTTTAATTTCTGTGCTTTTTTTTTTTTTTAAAGATTTTATTTTTTCCTTTTTCTCCCCAAAGCCCCCCGGTACATAGTTGTGTATTCTTCGTTGTGAGTTCTTCTAGTTGTGGCATGTGGGACGCTGCCTCAGCGTGGTCTGATGAGCAGTGCCATGTCCGCACCCAGGATTTGAACCAACGAAACACTGGGCCGCCTGCAGCGGAGCGCGCGAACTTACCCACTCAGCCACGGGGCCAGCCCCTGTACTTTTTTTGGCTTTTAAAAATCTGTTCTTATCATATGGTTTCTAGTTCTTTCGCTTTTTGAACATCTTTAACTTTTTAGAAACTTTATCTTATGGAATTGTTAAAACTTTTTTTATGGAAATCTCAAACATACAAAGAAGAGAATGGTAATGAACCATCTGTGTTCCTTATCCAGCTTTCAACAGTTACCAGCATTCTGCCATTCTTTAAACATGCTTATTTTATTGAAACTTTTAGATTATTCTGTTGTTATCTTAATTCTTGGGGTGCAGGTTCTCCTTGTGTCCTGTTACTCTCGCACATGATGGTTTATTTCCTCTTGTGGTGATGTGTTTTTGTTTTAATGTAAGCTCATTTTGAGTTGGGGCTTGTTTCCATGGAAGTTTCGTATGCTTTGGTTTATGGAAGCATTCGTAAGGGAGTTTTATTTTCTCCTCTACTGGGTCCTGCAAATTTAGCTGGTTGTCATTGGTTTGGCGTAATGTGAATTTGGGGTCTACATCTGTGCCTGGTCTACTGTCTGTTTCTTGTAGACCCTCTTTTTCCCTGAGGCCTCTGGCAGATGGCAAGGTTCCTTGCTTCGCTTCTCCAGCGTGGTAAGCAGTTTTTTAGGCCCCACTTCAGGGGGGTGGAAGTGTAGTCCTTCATGGCCTCTGGCTTTGTGCATTTATCTCGATTCTGGTTCCTGGCATGCAGGGGGCTGGTAGCCTGGACTCTCCTCCCTTGGGGGTGATTAAATCCCCAGTCTTCAGCCTTCAGCTGTTAAGAAGTCTATCCGGATCCCTTCTCCCTTGAGCCCTTCAGCTTCCGTGTCTGCTCACTGCTGATTCCTTCCTTTTTGTTTCTGGCGCTGTGGGCTCTGCTGCCTTTCTGGGTTTCAAGCTTAGCCCTGTGTGTAGGGGGTGGAGTATTACATTGTATCCAGCATTTCTAAGCAAGGTTTTCTTTGGAGAGGGAGGGAAGCGGTAGAGTTCTCCACATCAGACTATCCTCACTCCTGGTTTTGTTTTCTGCTTTTTTCTTTGATTTTTGATTTTTAATAACTTAGACTTGATGTCTCATGTGCCAAGTACTTGCCGTCTTTCATTGCGTTGTGTGAGGCAAGCCCTGATAGTATCCTCCCTTCACGGGTTTGTTTTTATTTTGCAGAGGAGGGAAGAAGGGTGGAATGGGCTGCTTGCAGTCTGGTGGGGCAGCTGGGCTCTGAACGCAGGCGGCCTGACTGCAGCCTCCGTGCTCACCTCTCCCCGTGTTCCCTCTCGCCCCATTCCAGACAGAGGAGGGTGAGGATGATCTTCTTCGGTGGGCTCCTTATGTCAAAAGTAACTTTGATTTATTTTTTCTGATTGTCAGAGTAATTCAGACTCATTAGAAAATATGGAAAATACAAAAATTTGTAAAGAAAAAAATGTAGTCACCTAACTTAGATATAACTGTAAACATTTTCTTATATTTCCTGTGTTTACAAAAAAATCCTATTATAGGGATTTTTTTGGTTTTATGTATAATTTTGTGCCCAACTTTTATCACCTAACAGTCCACAAGCAATTTTTATCATTAAAATTTATTTTAAAGTATTATTTTAAAATAGTTTAATTTTTTAAAAACATATTACAGAAGTTATATTGACTCAAATAATTTTAGAAATATAGAAATGTGAAAAGTAAATGTCAACCTGACTTTCCATGGCTCATTGTTGTTACCAGTTTGGTCTTTACCTTTTCAGAACTTTTTCTCTTCACAAATACATTTTGCTTGTTTTTAACAAAAAAAAAGGAACTCTGCGTATTATTCTACAACTTACTTTTTTGACTCAGTATTATGGCTGTCTTTCCATATGTGTTCATAAAGATCTATTAACATTTTTATAATCACTTATCTCACAGTTACATAAGTAATGTGAATAGATGCTCATGAAAAATTAAAACAATATAGGAAAGTAAACTTTATACTGTAGAAAAATATTAGAGTGTCCTTTTGCCCACCTGCCCTTCCCATCCACCCCCTTATCCCAGAGGATGCCACGGTCAGGTGTGAATCAGCCTCTAGGGCTGTTTCTAGATATTTAACTACCTTAAGTGGGTGGTCCCAGAGAGTGTGTGTGTGTATATTTAGTATAAATATAGACTCTCTTCATGGATGCTGTATAACCCTGTGCCCTTGTGTCTGTATTTCTGTAGTAGATTATTCTAGAGGTTGAATTTGCTGTATCAGTGGGTATATGTATATTACTGTCTTTTCAAGTGTTTATGTGCTTTTTGTATTTGTTCTGTGACTTATCTTGCTTGTAGCCTTTGCCCATTTTTCTTCCTTCCTCCCTTCCCCCTTCCTCTCTCCCTCCCTCCCTCCCTCCCTCCCTCCACCGTCCCTCCACCCTCCCTCCCCCTCTTCCCTTCCTTCCCTCTCCTTCCTTCCCCACCTTCCCTCCTCGGAGCTAACATCTGCTGCCAATCCTCCTCTTTTTGCTGAGGAAGACTGGCCCTGAGCTAATATCCATGCCCATCTTCCTCTATTTTATATGTGGGATGCTGCCACAGCATGGCTTGATAAGCAGTGGGTAGTTCTGTGCCTGGGATCCAAACCAGGGAACCCCAGGCTGCCGAAGCAGAGCACACGAACTTAACCGCTGCACCACCAGGCCCCTTTCTTTCTTAATCATAAAAATCATGTGAGATTTACCGTCGTAGCAAATTTTAAGTGTACAGTACATATTGTTAACCGTAAGTACAATGTTGTATGACGGATCTCTAGAAATTTTTCATCTTGCACAACTAAAACTTACACCCATTGAATAGCAACTACCCTTTTCCCCTCCCCACAGACCCTGGCAGCCACTATTCCTCTTTCTGCTTTGATGAGTTTGACTACTTTAGAGCCTCATGTAAATGGAATCAGGTAGTATTTGCCCTTCTGTGACTGGCTTGTTTCACTTTATTTACATTTATTTAAATTTTTATTGAAATATTTACATTATTTAGCATAATGTCCTCCAGGTTCATCCATGTTATCACATATTGCAGGATTTCCTTCCTTTTTATGACTAAATAATATTCCAGTGTGCATATACCACATTTTCTTTATCGTTTCATCCATCAACGGACACTTAGGTTGATTCCATATCTTGGTTATTGTGAACAATGCTGCAATGAAGATGAGAGTACAGGTATCCCTTCAAGATTCTGATTCCAATTCGTTTGGATATATCCCCATAAGTTGGATTACTATATCATATGGTAGTTCTATTTTTTATTTTTTCAGAAACCTCCATACCGTTGTCCCTATCAGCTGTACCATTTTACAATCCCATCAGCAGTGCACAAGGATTCCAGTTTCTCCACATCCTTGTCAACACTTGTTATTTTCTGTTTGTTTGTTTTTATAATGGCCATACTAGCAGATGTGAGGTGACATTGTGGTTTTTATTTGCATTTCCCTGATGATTAGTGATGTTGACCATCTTTTCATATACATGTTGGCCATTTGTATGTCTTCTTTGGAGAAATATCTATTCAAGTCTTTTGCCTATTATTTAATTGGGTTATTTGGTTTTTTGCTAAGTTGTGGAAGATCCATGTTTTCAGTGCTAAGTTGATTCTAACTCCTAGCAACCTTGTGTACAGCAGAGTGGAGCCCTGCTGAGTCTTTTTGCACCATCCTCTCACCTTCTGGAGCTATTTCAGACAATGTTCCACTGCTATTCATAGGGTTTTCATGGCCAGTTCTTTCAAAAGTGAGTGGGCCGGTCCTTCTTCCTAGTCTGTCTTAGTCTGGAACCTCTGCTGAAACCTGCCCACAATGGGTGACCCTACTGGTGTTTGAAATACCCATGATATAGCTTTCAGCATCACAGCAACATGCAGCCACTACAGTATGACAGCCAACAGACAGGTGGTATGGTTTCCTGACTGGGAGACGAACCTGGGCTACAGCGGTAAAAATGCCGAATCTTAACCAGTAGCCCACCAGGGCTGGCTTGGAGTTCCTTATATCTTTTGGATATTAATCCCTTATCAGAGAGATGGTTTGCAGATATTTTCTCCCATTCTGTAGGTTGCCTTTTCACTCTGTTGATTATTTTCCTTTGCTGTGCAGAAGCTTTTTATTTTGAGGTACTTTCATTTGTCTATTTTTACTTTTGTTGCCTGTGCTTTTGGTGTCATATCTAAGAAATCATTGCCAAGACTAATGTTGTGAAGCTTGTATCCTGTATTTTCTTGTAGCACTTTGGCAGTTTCAGGTCTTATGTTTAAGTCTTTAATCCATTTTGAGTTGATTTTTATGTATGGTGTAAGATGAGGGTCTAATTTTATTCTTTGCTTATGGATATCCAGTTTCCCCAGCACCATTTGTTGAAGAGACTATCCTTTCCCCATTGTATATTCTTTGCACCCTGTCAAAGATCAGTTGACCCTATGTGTGTAGGTTTATTTCTGGGCTCTGTATTCTGTTCCATTGGTCTCTGTGTTTGTCTTTATGCCAGTATCATACTATTTTGATTACTGTAGCTTTGTAATATGTTTTCAAATCAGGAATTTTGAGGCCTCAGCTCTATTCTTCCTCAAGATTATTTTAGTTATTCAGGGTCCTTTGTGGTTCCATATGAATTTTAGAAGTTTTTTTTCTATTGCTTTAAAAAATGCCTTTGGGATTTTGATGGGGGTGGCATTGAATCTGTAGATCGCTTTGGGTAGTATGGACGTTCTAACAATAGTAAGTCTTCCAGCCCATGAACATGGGATGTCTTTCCATTTATCAGTGTCTTCTTTAATTCCTTTCAGCAATGTTTTGTAGTTTTCAGTGTACAAGTCTTTCACTTCCTTGGTTAGGTTTATTCCTAAGTAGTTTATTCTATTTAGTGCTGTTATAAATGAGATTTTTTTCTCTTAATTTCCTTCTCAGATTGTTCATTGTCAGTATATAGAAACACAACTGATTTTTGTATGTTTGTTTTGTATCCTGCAATTTTCCAGAATTTGTTTGTTAGTTCTAATGGGTTTTTTGTGTGTGGAATCTTTAGAGTTTTCTACGTGTAAGACCATGTCACCTGCAAAAAGATAATTTTACTTCTTTCCAATTTGAATGCCTTTTATTTCTTTTTCTTGCCTAATTGCTCTAGCTAGGACTTCCAGGACCATATTGAATAGAACTGAAAGAGTAGGCATCCTGGCCTTGTTCCTGCTCTTAGAGGAAAAGCTTTTAGTTTTTCACTGTTAAGTATGGTATTAGCTGTGGGCTTTTCATATAAGGCCTTTAAAATGTTGAGGTAATTTCCTTCTATTCCTAGTTTGTTGAGTATTTTTATCATGAAAGGGTGTTAAATTTTGTCAAATGCTTTTTCTACATCTGTTGGGATAATTATGTGATTTTAATCCGTGGTTCTCTTAATGTGTTGTATCACATTGATTGATTTTTGTCTGTTGAACCACTCTCGCATCCCAGGGATCAGTCCCAATTGGTCATGGTGTATGATCCTTTTAATGTGCTCTTGAATGTGGTTTGCTGGAAGTTTATTAAGGATTTTACATCTGTATTCATCAGATAGTTTTGTTTTAGTGTCTTTTTCTGGCTTTGGCATCAGGGTAATGCTGGCCTCATAAAATGACTTTGGAAGTGTTCCCTCCCCTTCAATTTTCTGGAAGAGTTTGGGAAGGATTGGTATTAATTCTTCTTTAAATATTTGGTAGGCTCACTCGTGAAGCCACCTGGTTCTGGGCTTTTCTTTGTAGGGAGGGTTTTGATTACTGATTAAATCTCCTTACTAGTTATAGGTCTCTTCAGACTCCCTATTTCTTCGTGATTCAGCCTTGGTAGGCTGTAAATTTCTGGGAATTCATCCATTTCTTCTAGATTATCCAATCTGTTTGCATATAATTGTTCATAGTAGTCTCTATTTCTGTGGCATCCATGGTAATGTCTCTTCTTTCATTTCTGAATTTATTTGTCTTCTCTTTTTTCTTAGTTTAGCTGAAAGTTTGTCAATTTTGTTGAACTTTTCAAAAACCAACTGTTAGTTTCGTTGATGTTTTTCTATTTTCTGTTTTGTTTATTTCTGTTCTAATCTTTATTATTTCCTTCCTTCTGCTAACTTTGGGCTTACTTTGTTCTTCTTTTTCTAGTTTCTTGAGGTATAGAGTTAGGTTGTTTATTTGACATCTTTGTTTATCATATTTATTGATCATGTTTATCCCTGTAAACTTCCCTCTTAGTACTGCTTTTGGTGCATTCCATGAGTTTTGTTATGTTGTGTTTTTGTTGCTTTTACCTGTTTTTCTACTCTGTTATCTTTTTCTTATTGATCTGTAGTAGCTCTTGGGCATAGGCCCTTGTCTTTGTGTGTCAGATATTTTTCACAGTTGTTGGTCTTTCAACATGATTTGTAGTTCTTTCATTAAGTAGGAATTTAAAATTTTCGTGTGGCTAAATCTATTGATCTTTCCCTCAGTGGTCTCTGTCATAATTTAAAAAGCCCTCCCCTCCCCAGGATTATAAAAAAATATATTGTTACTGTTATTTTATGGTTTTTTTTTTATTTGTAGATCTTTACTCCACCTGGAATTAATGGGAAGGATGTGGAGTAGGGATTGAACGTTTTTAAAAGGCAATGTTCTTTTTAAGGCCTGCACAATGGTCTGTCACGTGGATAGCACCTTCATTTGTTGCCTATTCCTTTAGTGTTAAGACATTTAGGCTGTTGCTAATTTTTTGCTATTATAAATAGAATTGTACTGTACTTCTATTAATTTTTGTGGGGTAGATTCATAGAACAGTATTACAAGATCAGGAGAAGACTGAAAAAGTGAGGCTGTTACAAGCAGGGACTTGAAGGTGCACTGCTGGCATTTGATTCTCGGCTCCACTGTTTGGTTGCTTTGCAACCTTCTGCAAATCACTTGCTTGTACCTTGGTTTTCTCATCTGAAAGATGGGGGTTATAATAGTACCCACCTCAGAGCATTGTGCTGAGGTTTAAATGTTTGATACACATAAAATACTGGAACAGGGCCTGGCATGTAGTAAGTACTCGATTCTTGCTAGTTGTTGCTGCTGCTGCTGTTTTTATTGTGATGGGCATTTTAAGGCAAGTGACTTTGTGGAAAGGTCATGCCATTTTTATATTTCCTTTATGGGAATGTAGGAGATCCCATTGTCCCAACCCTTGTTACCATTGAATATTATCATTTTTTAAAGCCTTGCTAATTTTACTTAGATAATAGGCTCCTGTTTTCTCTTTTTTTTTCTTTGATGCACCCTCTTCTGTTATCCTCTTGAACCTAAAAATTAAACTGCTATCTTTAGGAAATGGTTTATATTGCCTTTGAGATCCTTTTTATGGACTTGTATTTTAGAACTTGAAGCCCACCTTTTAAGTGTGCGATTTTTTTGCCCCAAATTCATCACTTAGCCTGAGGCACTTCTTCTAAGTTTATTCCTGTGGCTTGTTCTTCAGGTACTGACGTTCGTTTGAGTCCCTACCATCTGCCAGGGACTGTGCTGGGTGCGCAGGCCTCATTGAGGAATAAGCTTCTGTCCCTGTATGAGAGAGACTCATAGCCTGGGAGAGGTGGCAGACAGTGCAGGGACAGCTGGCATCAGAGTTGGAACTTGTATGCCATAGGACCACCCCCTGGGATGGGGATGTGGGGATGGGAGAAGCCCTAAGAGAAGCTCTCAAACTGGTAAATGGGGTTGACTTTTAAACAGAAGTACAAGTGTGTTCTGTCTGAGGAAACCTGCTCTGTGGAATCCGAAACTTGAAAATGAAAGAGGGACTTTTTTTTTTTACTGTATAAAATAATTTATCATAGCATTTTTTAAAAACGTGGTCTTCCTATATATTTAAAATATATAGTTTGAAAAAGAGAAGTTTTTAGGAAACTTGTCTGAAGCACTGCCTTTGGCGCTCAGTTTCCCCTTCTGTCAGATGAGGGGTTCTCCCGCTCTGCTCTCCAGCTCTGACTCTGAGCTCTGTGGTGTGCGTGGTGTCAGCGGCCATTATGAAAGCTCAGGTGGTAGGTGGCTCTCGGGGTGGAATGAGCAGTACTGCCAACTTGGATTCTGCAGAGAACAAGGCCTTCCTCTGTGGCTCTCAGACTTGGACTTGGCTGGGCCGGTTCACTCTTCGGCATAGAGCTGTCCTCGTCGCCAACATTGCATTTTAGTTTCTCTGCCTCCTTTTGTAGGAACAGAGCATTTCTGGGCAGTCTTCTTGATTATTGACTGCGTGGACTGATTGTGTGCCTAGATGGAAAGGTAGGCCTGCCGCCCTCTCTCCCTTCCCCCACCCATCCTCCTTTCTACTGCTTCATCAGAAAAGTGTCCTTAGTCTTTTTCCAAGCCACCGAGTTTGAATTGATCTTTGTTGCTAGTAAGAGGTGGGGAGGCACTTTCTGGTTCCTGCTAAAGTTACCTGACAGCGGAAGGTGTGCATCTGATAATTATAACTCTAGTGCTTCCAAGGCCCGAGCGATTTAGCTAAGAGCAGTAATCCTGATCTTATCAGGAGGGTTTTGTAGTCCAACAGTGTTGCTTATAACAGTATCTGTTTTACTTCCTGGGCTTCCCCTCTCCTCTTAGGATTCTCCTATAATCCTGCCCATTACCCTCTTGTGCATGTCTCCTTACCTCCTGGAATCAGTTAAAACTGGTAGGAGGACAAAGATAGCTTTCTTTTCTTCCTACCAAGATCTGGGAATTGGACTTTTAACATTACAACATCATCAGCCTGGCCAGCAGTAGAGCAGTCACAAGTGCGGTACAGATAATACCTGCAGAGCCACAGACCTAGCCAAAGAGAAGGTAGTTTATGCATTGCTTATTAAAAAATAGTAATAATACTAGCAACAGCAGTATTCAGCCCAAATCAGAACTTCAATTGCATTTTGTATTTCAGAGTAATTAATTGGTGTCCATGAGCGTGGGATCAGCCCCTTACTAATGACTACTTTGAGGTTCAGGTCCTAGGCATTTGCCCAGATCCTTCACCTTGGGATTCAGAATCTATCCGATTGTAGAGAGTAGACAGAAAGGAAACACGTTACTCTTCTGTATCTTCAGAGAACACTCAGGAATCTCTATAGAAGTTGTCAGTGTGCATGATGGTGTTCTAAGGACGGGACAGTTTCTTAGAGGTTTCAGAATACAGGGAGCCCAAGTGAAGAA
This sequence comes from Equus quagga, assembly GCF_021613505.1. Classification (NCBI taxonomy): domain Eukaryota; kingdom Metazoa; phylum Chordata; class Mammalia; order Perissodactyla; family Equidae; genus Equus; species Equus quagga. The sequence goes on from NC_060268.1 coordinate 66,881,384, forward strand.
TAGGCGGCTTAGCCTCTGTGCTTTGAACCTGGAGGCAAGGGTTAACTCTTGCCTTGCGGGGGAGTGAGGAATGGGAACTAAAATTGCTTTGGACATCTGAGCTGTGCTTTAATAAGATATTCCAGGTGGTCAAGGAGTAATCCTAAAATAGCCTAGATACTTAATTGCTTTTAAAGTCAGGCACTCCTGTCTCTGGGGAGGTACAGCTCTCAGGAATGCAGTGCTGGCTCCTAAGGTCTTAGAGGCGTGGTCTGGTTGGGCTTTTTTTAAATCCCAGGAAAAAGAAAGGCACAAGGTAGTCTTCTTGTCAGGAGACACTGGATAAATACTCCCTTTCTCCTCATTGGAAAGTTGGCAGTAAGCCCTTGGCTCCTGCTGCTGCCAGCTGCCATAACCTGGCTTTGTCTAGGGCTGTGGGATTGGTCTTGTCGCCCCCCACCCATCCCCAGAGACAGTGGCCTATTTTCATGAGTGCTCAAAGGCTTCCTGTTTGATCCTCTGCCCAGCGTCTCTCCATTTCCGTCAGAACATACCTTTCTCACGATTAGATTCAGATTCATCCTGCCCTTTCTCTTTCATCCCCTCAATCCAGATCCAGTTGATTCTGATTTGGCTGCTGCTTAAAGTCCTTCCTCCCTGGGCTGCTACTCCGCCAGCCCCTGAGCGGGCTCTCAGTGTGGGAGACTGCCCAGTGGCCAGCACTGGCTTCCCTCTCAGATCTTCAATACTGTTTACAAAAGTAACGTATTGACATTGTAAATCATTACTGAGGGGCATTAAAAATATATTTTATTAAATGAGTCATACTGCTCTCTTGCTTGAAAGACTAAATATTGTGAAGGTGTCAGTTCACTAAATTATTTTATAATTTCAGTGCAATCCAGATTTTCTTTGTTGGCAGGGGAGAGCAAGTGATGGGTCTTGACAAATGATTCAAAAGTTAATACAAAAAAAAAAGCAGGGGCCGGCCCCGTGGCACAGTGGTTAAGTTCGCACATTCCGCTTCAGCAGCCCAGTGTTGGCTGGTTCGGATCCTCGGTGTGGACATGGCACCGCTTGGCAAGCCATGCTGTGGTAGGCATCCCACATACAAAGCAGAGGAAGATGGGCACAGATGTTAGCTCAGGGCCAATCTTCCCAAAAAAAAGAAAAAGTGTTTTGATTCTTTCTCTCTCCATTAGACTGTAAGCTGCGCCAAGTCAGAGGCTCTTACCTGTCTTGTTCTTTTCCTCTCAGACTCTTTCACAGTATCTGGTATATCCAAGGTGATCAACGTTAGTACGTAATTGAATATCAGGAAAAAATTGAAAAATGAAAATCCCAATCCAAGTAGGTGTCTACATACATTTGTGTGTATATATTACATTTTTTTCCAACAAAATTGGGCCATTAAAATAATCTAAAACGCTGATTTAATCCTTTGTGTGTCTGTTCAGAAAACACCCACTGCCTCCCTACAGTTTGGAGTGTAAACTTCCTCCTGGTATTCAAGGCATCTCACAGCCTGTTTCCACTTTAACTACTCTGACTTGCATCCTCCCTGCCAAAACATGCCTTGTTTATCCCCTTCTCCAGGCTCATTTAAACTGTAAATCTCCCCCACCCCTCCTCCACCTCCCGGGCACTTTGTGTCCTGGTACTTTGACTCGCTTTGTTCAGTGCTCTGTGTGTTCAGCTTGTTTTGCCAACCGGGAGGTAAAGCTCCCAGTGGTGGGACCGCTGGTTTTTTTGTATCCTCCTCAGCAGCTTGCACAGTGCTCGACCTGGGGTGGGTTCTCCGGAAATCAGTGTTGAATGAATTTGGCATAGGATCTTCACTTCTCAGGACAGAAAGGAGCCGTGGAGGCCCTCTCGTCCAGCCCTGTCTCTTGTTGGATTCCACATCATGACATCCCAGACAGATGGTCATCTAGGGCTAGGAAGCTGCCCATCTCCTGAGAAGGCCCACTGCATTACTGGGCAGTTTGGATTGTTAGAAAAGTCCTTCTATCAACCTGAAATCTTCCTGGTTACTTCTGCCAGTGACTCTAGTTCTCCCCTCTGGGGCTTTCGAGGAAAACAAAAAAAAAACGAACAACAAAAAAACCCTGCTTCCTCTTCCACAGGCAGCCTTTTAGATTTTCAAACACAGTGAATACATTTCCCCCGTCTTTCAATCTCCCGAGGCTGAAGTGTTGGGGAAGCACTGTTTTAATTTTGAGTAGCAGTCAGGTTAGACTTAGAGTCATTATTTTTTGAAGGCTTTTATGTGCATGTCACCGTGCTAGCTGCCATATTTCTCTGATCCCCTCAGAGGTGTAACCTGCTTGTCTTTCTTTCCTGATCCCCTGTCCCCTGGGGGAAGATGGGGGCCCATCCTACCCAGAATGTTCTGTTTGGGAGGTAGTGGTAAAAAGTTAGCAATTCCTTTTTTTTTAAGGTATGCTTTTTATTTACCTTTTTGGTGAGGAAGATTGGCCCTGACCTAACATCTGTTACCAATCTTCCTCCTTTTTTTTCCTTCCCAAAGCCCCAGTACATAGTTGTATATCCTAGTTGTAAGTCCTTCTAGTTCTTCTATGTGGGCTGCCACCACAGCATGGCTTGATGAGTGGTGTGTAGATCCGTGCCCAGGATCTGAACTGGCGAACCCAGGCCACTGAAGTGGAGTGTGCAAACTTTAACCACTACACCGTTAGGCCACCCCCCGGCAATCCTTATTTCACTATCCCAGATAAGTCTCCTGGGCAAGTGTTGTGTGAGGGCTGGCTTTCTGTTTGGCTGCCTCTCCCAGATGAAGCCAGTGAGATGAATCAAGAAATAAAAAAATCTCCCACTGATAGGAGCCTCCCAGAGCCATGACTTGACGTTGTCGGCATTGTATGGTCAGAGGATTTCATTCTTTTTCTCCCTCTCTCCCTTCCTGATATCCCTACCCAGAACTTTCTACTGTTCTTTCAGCCCACGTGGCAGCATGGTATAACAAGGAAAGCCAGACAGCCCTGGGTTTAGGTGCTGGCACCACGACTCAGAAGCTCTGAGGCCTTGGGCAGGTGAAGTTACTTGCTCTTTGAGCCGTTGTCTTCCCATCTCTAAAATAACCACCTCAACATAGTAGAATTAAGTGAGGAAATGCTTCTTAAGCGTCTGGCCCAGTCCTTGATACACAGAATGTGCACAGACACTAGCTTCCTGCTTCCCTTTCTCCTTCCCCCAACCTTCTTTCACTACCATTTTTGAGGGATTTAAAGGCAGAACACTCTGTGGCCTCCCAGGGGAAAATGAGCTAGTGTGGATATAGTAACCAAAGCTAGTCTTGGGTGAGTATTTGGGAATAAACTGTCTGTTTCCTGTGAGCCCCTGGTGAGATCAAAGCTGCTAAAAGAGAGTTCTCAAGTAGGAGAGGCTGAAAAGGTTGTAAATAGCAATAAGTGACCACTCTGGCTACTGTTGACTTCTCGCACACATTTCTGCCTGCTGCCCATGGGGGAGTAACAGATCCTGTTCCCTGGGCAGGTGAGACGTGCATGCAGCGCCCCCTTATCTGAATTGTGTTTCTCTGGGACCTCTCTGGATCCCTAACCTGTTGAGCTGGCTCTTTTTGGATATGTTTTCCCTGTACTTGCCTCTACCACTCCCTGCTTTCCTCCATCACTACCATCTCAATCAGACACACTCAACATTGAAGAAAAGAATCATTTCTCTGGGCTGATAACTGTCCAACAGTCAGACCCACACCATGTTGATAGACCAAGAACCCTCCTGCACGTAAACCTGAACTGCATAAGTGAGCTATGTTGTGCAGCAATTGGTCGGAGTTAAGAATCAAGAAAATAACTGCTGAAGCCTGTAATCGTCCCAATGAAAGGAGAGAAGAGAGGTGTTGTGGGGTTGGTGGTCTCATGGGAGAGCCCATCCCTGTCTTTCAGCAGATATGTCAGGGCTTTCCATGTCCTGAGGGCTGGGGGTACCCTGCCAGGATGCTTACAGACTGGGAACATAGGCAGAGGCACAGGGAACCAGAACCCAAGGGGACACAGCCCAGAGGAGAAAGGCATTGATTCTGCCTGGTGGGGAGAGGCTAGAGGCTTCGTGGAGGAACTGGCATTCCAGCTGGACTGTGAAGGACGGGCAGGGTTCAGAAATTACTCTCACCTCAGCCAGAAAATCTTGTGAAGCAGAGTCGAAGTTTAACGGCCCCAAGACAAACAGAGTAATGCAAAGAGAGTGGATGTTTCCCCATCAGCCCCAACTGAATAATTTTTTCAATTAAGCAATGGACCATCCTGGCCTTGGAACTGGACAAAAGAAAACGCCTGCACTCCTGGGCAACTCTTGTGCGCGTGTCTTCTTTAAATGGTAGCTGACATTCCTATCCATGAAATGGGTCAAACAATGGCATTGCTCAAAGAGTTTAGTGTCCCATTTCTACCCTGTTCTGGCAGGTTTCTCTGTTCTTTGTGATCACTGAGTCAGGGGCGTTTCAGGCTAAAATCCAATCACTAAACAGATTTTTAAGCAAAATAGTTCACCCTTAGTGCAAGGTCTGACCATCCCACTGTTCAGATTCTGTTGCGGTTTGGGCAGAGCTGGAGAAAGTGAAGGGAGGGGGTCATAATGACCCCCAGACCCCATCCTCCAAGGCATTCTCCTCTGTTCCTGGAGCTGAGCTCTCACACTTGGGTGTTTATTTTCACACGTAGTCACACAGTGGTTACACTGACGGGCTTGTTTTTACACTCCTCTCCTGCTGTAGAAAACTCTGTCTGAGAATCTAGGTTGTGGATTCCATCCTCTCCACCCAACAGAGTGTTAAATAGTTTCTGAGTGAGCATTCGGAGTGCCTGAAAGTTACTGTAATTAGCACAAAAAACTGTTTTCATCTCCCTTGGTGACCAATATAGAAAGAATCCTCCTGTGAACAGAGTCAGCTTCAGATCTCCAGCTGGAGAGAGTTGGGAATTGAGCTGCCACAGTAAACAGCTGACATAACAGAAGCTGCAATGATCCCCCATTAAATGTCTTTCAGCCGATAGGGGCTCCCACGATAATTGACTTTCCAGCAGGAATTACTGGCTCAAACGAAATCACTGGGCATTAGGGCAACCTACTGCATCCTTTGAAAGGAGGACTGTAACTCTGTTCGGTTTTGCTGACCTGACAGGCATAATTCATCTTGATTATTCGTTGTGCTAGTTGCCATCAGATGACACCCGATTTCTGTTGACTGTAATTACAGTCTCGGGGTGAGTTTTAGCTTCTTTTTTTTTTATTAAACAGTGTTCCACCTACTTGGTTGTTGGCCTCCCTGAGCTGAAGGTGCTTGAGGAAGATTCCTCCAACATCTGCCTGGGAGATGCTGAGTGCACAGTCAGATGGCATTTACTGAGCACTTCCTTACACGTCTTTTACTAGATAAGCAGGGAAACAATTTGGTGTAGCCTGTTTCATTTCAACTGACAGGGTGTCACTTCTTCTTGGTTGTACTTACCTCCCTCTGTGCTAAATTGCTGCTCTCAGGCAGTGGGTCTACATCTCCGAGCCTGCTTTGAGCAGGGGAAGCACAGGATGACCCCAAAATATAACTGAATAATACCTCCACTTTCAGGCAAGCTCTATTAAAGGGAGAGTATGGACTAAGACCAGGCTTCCATTTTGTTGGCTTGGTTTTACAACGAAATCCCTGTGCCAAGGATTTCCTCCAAAGAATTTCCAGTCCGAAGAATGTCCTCCCAAGAAACCCGTTCCCCATCCCCAGATGCCCCTCCCCAACCACTTAACACACCCCAGCCAGCTGTGTGGCATGTGTGTGCATGTGCATACATGTGCCTGTGGTCCTAGGGGAGAAATGAGAGTGTGCCGGGCTTAGTGCATTTGGTCCCATCCACTGGGTCCTCCACTGGCCAGTGGAGCAGCAGTGAACGGCAGCTTTCTACTGACGTTTCATAGTCCCCACTAACAGAGGGCCTCTTTGACTCTCTGTATGGTATATGTGTTTGTATATTTTCTGAAGAGGTGCTTAATTGGTTCAAATAGCCAGTTAATGCCTTTTAACAATGATTATAGTTCATCACGAATTCCCTGGGGCCTAATAAGTGCCTGGCAGTGTGTTGTATGCTGGACGTGCAAAGATAGATAAGACACCTTTGCTCCCAAAGAGCTTACAGTACGGTGGGGATGACCGATAATTTCAAAATAAGATGTTAAATTCTAAGCTTGAAATGTACGGAGGTTGCTTCCAGCGTTGTTAGCACAGCTGGGAGTGACTGAGGCCTCCCCAAGAGATGTGCCTGCTTTGGGGAATGAGTCACCCAACTGAATAAAGGTAGGAAGCGATTTCAAGAATGTCAACAAAGGCATATTTGCCATTTCCTCCTGTTCAGTTGAATGGTGTTGGTCTAACCTAATCAATTAAATTAGGATTAGGTTTTCATTACTTCTCGATGAAAATGAACTCCACCCTACTGGCACTGGAGTCTCTGTATTTTGGGAATAATCTCAGGTCCTGGGGGCCTCATATCACTCGGGAGTTCTGATTGCTAGACTTAGGGCTTCTAGTGGTGAGGCTTGGCTGAGAGACCACAACTTTGTCTAGGTCTTGCTCCCCTTGACCTTTCATCCCCACTTAGAGTGTTGCGTGGCAAGCCAGGCCAGGTATCTTCACAATATACCATAGAATGTACAAACACATAGACCATACAGAACCTGCAGAAAAGTGCTACATCTCAGAGTATTGGCTTCTGGAAGATCAGCTAGGGATGAGCAGGTTCTCAGAAAATTGAGCCTTTGTGTCCTCTTCTTCCAAGATTATTGGGTATAAGTAACACCCCCCCTCCTCTGACAAATGGCGATGATTCTTCTACCTGACTCCCTCTTAGTTTGGAGCCGTAATTGAAAGCAAAAGACCCAAAATGTCCCTGTAAGGGTGGCGGTGGCAGTTACCTGAGCAGTCTTTATACTGTGAGCCAGGATAGCACAGTTGGTACGAGTCTTCATCTTCCCCCTAAATGATTGCCTTGCCCTCTGTCACTCTCTTCCCATTCCCTTCTGAACGCTGTGCTTTCTTCCCCTTCAGAATGGTGGTTTGGCCTGGAGTGACGATGCGGACGGAAGCCGGGGACGAGAAATCTCTCGAGATTTTGCCAAGGTCTGTAATGTTTCCTTGTGATAACAAATGGGGTAGTTCTGCAGTGGGTTGTTATATCTGATCCCCAAGGAATAGGGACAGGAGTGGTCTATGAGTCCCATTTGTAGTCGTTCAGATGGTTCTGTGTCTCTGGTGTAGACTTCCTGCACAAGATGGAATTTTTCATTGTGTTTTTTTCTTGGGGGATCGGGACTGCAGCTGTATGAACTGGACGGTGATCCGGAAAGGAAAGAGTTCCTGGATGACCTTTTTGTCTTTATGCAGAAGAGGGGTAAGTGTGCAGTCCCCTCATCATTTCAATTCAGTGGATATTTATCAAGTGCCTACTGTGTGCAAGTCACTGTTAGCCATCCTCCCCGCAGAGTACCAGTGTCTTAGCCCAGGAGGACAAGAGGCCTTTACTACTGATTGGTTCCAGACTTAGCCAATAATTGACAACCAGATCCAAGAGGGCAGAAATGGCCTTGGCAGAAAATGAATAGAATGATCATCCAAATTTGGTGCTGCCTTATTTTTGTCACTCTTCTTCCTCTGATTAACTGATCTCTGGAGTCATTTCAAATTCAAATATACTTTTTTCTTAGCCTTATAGCTGCCCTAGACATCACTTAAACTAGTATGTGGGACTTCGTATTGGTGCGTGTAGTCTTATAGGGACGGAGAAAGGTGGATGAAAGAATGGCGGTCCCTCAGGATTTGTTGGGAGAGTCTGAAATGATCCATGAGAGAGAAGGGCTAACAGTTTTCCTATCCATCGGCTCTTTGATTTTTGCATCCACTGGCTCAGTTGGGGCATTCTTGCAGTTTAACTGTGGGGTACGTGGGCATCTGCTTTATAATGCACATTCGTACTTCTCTGTCCCTCTCTCCTTCTCACGCCTCCCCCACACACCCCTAACTAACTCCACCCTGGACCATGGCGTGACTGGGTCTTGAGCCCAGTGACTCAACTTCCTGGCTTTATATCCTGTCACAGCAATGGGTTCACCAGCTGGGTCAGCCCTCAGGAAGCACGGCCAGAACCCTAGCCTCTCTAGGAGAAGGTCTTCAGTAACCTGTGCAGCTCTACCTTCATCACCCTCAGGACAAACCGACAGGAGAGAGCTGCTCCCACCAGCCTCTTCCCTGGGACCCTCCTTATGTCTGATGATGTATCTCTTGGTTTCTGTGTCAGCTCCTTTATTAAGACCTGGGAGTGAAATCTTCCTCTCTATCCTAGGCTGAGCCATAATGGCAGCTCCCAGCAGCTAAATATTCTAAATATCCTTTCCCTCCCTCTTTCCCCCTCCTTCTCTTTCCTTTACCTTCTAAAGCCTTGTTGCCTTCTTAGTAGCATGCCTGTTACTGGTGATTTGCTTACAAAGGCAATCGAAAGTTTTGAGTCTTGGTTCCCCCCCATATTCAAGCTCATCAAAGCAGTCTAAGCAGCCTTAATTAGTTTATTCCTTCAACTGTTATCTGGAGATGCATGTGTCAGTAAAAAACAAGAATATAATCCTGAAAGATAATGTGACTGGCAGCAGTGAAACTCCCTGGTTGCCCTGAGAGAGAGAAATCCACTTAATACTTTGGTCTCCCCTTCCAATTACCTTTTAATTATTTACAAGCTCCACAAGCCCAGCTGGTGCAAATCCATGAGCTGATCTCGTCTCAGAGGGGCTGCCATAGCAATATAGATTTTAATCAGTGCTGTAGCGCCACTGCTTTATTTTCTACTTTATTGTTTTTCTCCCTTCCCAGAAGGATTTTTAAAGGAAAATGGAAGTTATATCAGCCTAGCCAAGAAAGAAGACCAGTCATTTTTGCTTATTACTGTGTGTCCCCACTAGACTGGGAACTCCTTGAGGGCAGCTACTTTGTCATGTCTTTTTGTCCCCAGTCCTAGCACAGGGCTAGGCAGGGCGGTGCTCAGGACACATTTGCTGTATGAGCACTCCTGTCGGTTTTCCTGACTCAGCTGGCCACACACGGGGAGGCTGTGCTCCCCTTTAGACAGCTGCGCTGCAGTTGAAGTCAGCAGCGGAGAGCAGTGAGTGCTGCTCCTCCGCAGCGTCGAGGCGCTCCACACTGCCGTCTCGTGCACTTCTGAGTGAACCCAAAGCAGGAGTGAGTGACTGCCTTTGGTCATGTCGGTTTAGGGTTGTTCAGGCCCCGGGTAAACCTTTTTCCTGTCTTCAGCACTTATGTCAGGTATTTCACTATTTGCTGGCATGGCCATTGAGGGGAAACAATTGAGCCAGTCTTCCTACTTGTGAATTAGTCTAATACAAGGCTTCTCAGCCTCAGCATATTAACTTTGGAGACTGGATAGTCCTTTGTTATGGGAGGCACCCCTGAGGTGTGATAACCAAAAATGTCTCTAGATATTGTACATGTCCCCTGGGGGACAAAATTGCCCCCCTGTTGAGAACCACTGCCAAGAAGGATGGGAAAGAGGGTGAAGATCTAAATTTCCTCTGCAGAACAACTTTTTATGGAAATCATCTTCCCTCCACTCAGGTTCAGTATCTGAGGGCTGCAGGGCCTGTGGCAGGCACTAACGTGAGTGCCCCTCCTGTGGCTGAGTGCCAAAGGAGAGGGTGCTGGGACCCCATCCTGGGCTGGAGTGCAAGGCAGGCCTCTGAGAGGAACTGCAGCTCCAGCATTTTGGAGGTAATAGGAGTGAAGAAAACCACACAGGTGGAGGCAGAAATGCAGTGGCATGCGTGATGTGCAAGGCCTGCATGACCAGGCACAGCTGGAACCCTTGTCTGCGGCCTGGACGAGTGAGCTGGCCGTGTATGGCCAGGAAGTTAGCACTCAGTCTATGGACATAACTGAGTTACTGAAGTTGAAACATGAGGAATGTCACCAGAGGTGGGCTTTCAGGAAACTTGCTGTGGCAAGTAGTGTGTAGTTGGGCCGGAGAGGGGAGACTGAGGCATGGAGACAGTGTGGAGGCTGCTCCCTTTAAATTCATCTCCCTGGAACAGGGCACGTGTCTGATGGTCTAGAGTGGGTGGCTCAGGAGGGCTGGGAGCAGACTGCACTTGAGTCATGTGAAGCTTGCTGTGCTCTTCCTAGAATGGTGAGACCAAGGGCCCCAGGTCATCTGTGACTTATTTGTCACTCCTAAATTGGAGTGTCTGGGGCACTCAGGAGCCACATCTTGTAAGCTAGCTCCAAGGAAAGGCCTCATAGACCTCAGCAGCAGGCCAGCAACTCATCCTCCAGAGCTAATGTGGAAGATAAGCAGTAGATTTCATAGGAGCCACTGAACATGCCTGTCTTTGAAAGGCCTGGTGATGCCCACCTGGGCCGTGAGTGGTGCCGGGCAGCTTTGTCACAGCAGGCTGCACTGGAGAGGAAGTGGCCAGGGCTCCAAGAGAGGCACACACAGCAGGCGGCCCGGGATGACCGCAGCTGCAGGTGATAAAACGGCTGTCCAGAGGGAGGGGGCCGGCCGTAACTGCTGTTTTTTGCTGGGTCTCTTTTGCTTGTTAACGTCTTTGGGTGAATTGACTGCAACAGATGGACCTTTCAGCCTGAGGCACCTTGGTTTCTAGGCCAGGCTGGGTTACTTACCCCCTGGTGACCCCTCCCCCACCAGCAGAGCAGCCAGCTCCAGGAGGACCCTGAGAAGAGACCTAGGCAGTGCCCGGCGGCTCACTGTCTCCTGTCTGCCTCGGAAACAGCACAGCAGCCCTGTCGGGAGGCATGCAGAGGGGAGAGCGCTCTAGACAGAGAAGTGGACAGCCAGGGCTAACATCCCACCCCTCTCCATGGTCTTGAGCAAATCCTTCCCCTTCGGGCACCACAGTTTCCTTATCTATTAAAGGAGAGGCTTCACTTAGAGTCAGTGTAGAAGTTTCTCCCAAATTCTCTGTTCTCTGTTATGCATCCATGATTGAGCTACCAAGAGATAATGAGCCACCCTTGATGACAAAAAAAAAAAGGAAGAAAAGCCCTTTTTAGCAATTTTCTGTCAAAATAATTGTGTAAAAACTACACCAAGGACGCCCAAGACCAAATGCTCCCCTGTCCTTGCTGAATAATGTTTCCTCTTTTGTTGACTGAGCCAAATGTAATTAAACAAGTTGCTTTTGATTCTCTTTCCCACCCCAAATCTTTCTCTAGAAAGACTGGTTGGATTTCAGAACTCTGATGCCCCTTTTTGCTCACCTTTTGCCGTGTGTGTATGTGTGTGTGTGTGTGTGTGTAAAATATACACACATTTCTTTGCCAAAATAAAGCCAAACCATTGTAAATAGAATTCTCTGGGTAATTTAACCCCCTGTGGGTGGTTTCTGAGATATGAATCCCTGGTAGATTTTCCAGGGGAAATCTAAGGAGTGGACTAATGTGGAAGTCTGCTAAGCAAAGGCTTATAGACAGTTCCACTCTGCTTTTATCAGTGAGGAAGAAAAGCTTATTCTCTTGTTCCCTAGGCAGTGGAATAGAAAGTATGGTTTCATCAAAGAGGAGGAAGAGGAGGAGAATTTTGCTGTTATTTTTATTATTATCTCTTGCACTTTACAGAGCCCTTTCAACCCAGTATTGGGATCTGCTGCTCCCCACAGCTCTAGCTCTGTGGGGTAGAGAGAGCAAAGGTTATCTTGTTAGCCAGGAAGAATTGGCCCCAGGTTACATGACTTCCCTGAGGCCGCAGAATCTAAGCCTAGGGTCTCCTGACTCCTAGGCCAGTGCTCTTTCCCTCTCCTGCACTGCCTTTGAGAAACTTGGCCCCCATCACCCGTAGCTCCATCACTTCCCCTTGGGGCCTTGGACAAGCCTTGCTTCTCCTTCAGCCTTCTGAGCCCCACAGAGAGCGCTGGCCTGCCTCCACAGGCCAGTGGCTAGGAGGGGCTGACAGCGTCTGGCTGATTAACATGGGGTGGAAGTCTTTGTGCAAGAAGAGTCTTCATTGCAGGGTAAGGCCTATCTCTCAGGGAAGGGCAGATGTGACAGTTCACAGTGGCACAGAGGCTGCCGTCTGTCAAGGCAGGATGGAGTGGGGGTGGGGGCACAGGAGACAGAAGCCCTAATCGTAGCATCTTGCACACACCCAGAGTGCCCAGGAGCGGGGCTCTCCTCTCCGGCCCCTGCCCCAGTTGGGCACACTGGGCTGGGGAACTGCTTGGTCATGTAGAAGACAAGTTTTGTCAAGATCTCACCCGGAAAACTGCCTCCCTCCCCCACCAGTTCTGTTCAAGGCTGCAAACTGACCTTGGTTTTCCCAAATGGCTTGTTGGATCTGTTTTTGATGTGTATATACAAAGAATTTACTGTGGGAAAAGGGCTTGGTCTGCCTTAAAGTGCAATTTGAGTGTTTTTCCTTCTGTTGTGTGCTTATCTATCCATCTCAGGCAAGGAAATGTTCGTGACATATATTGCTTTGCCTTTTGGTGGAAGCAGTTTCTTGTATATTCTTTGTATCTTGCAGTAAATGGTCTGTGCCGTGGACATTCTTCCTGATAGACTAAAATACGTTGTCTCTGTCAGATAAAATAGGCTTTCGGGCTTCCTTTTCTACCTTTATCCACAGACGAAAGTCTAAAATGCAAGAGTTTGTCTCAGGGTTAGCCGTTTGTCTGAGGCCAGATCTTTCTCTCTCCCCAGGTGATCCAACTGCTGTTGATATACTTTCTTTTCCCCACTTTTAATAGTCATTTAATACCCTATAACTACCCAGTTATCCATGATAATGGGAAGGGATCCTGGTTTTTGAAAGGCATGATTACTTTTTTTTTTTTAAGAATTTATTTTTCCTTTTTCTCCCAAAGCCCCCCCAGTACACAGTTGTATATTTTAGTTGTGGGTCCTTCTAGTTGTGGCGTGGGGGATGCCACCTCAGCATGGCCTGAAGAGCGGTACCATGTCTGCGCCTAGGATCCGAACCTGCGGCAGAGTCTCGAACTTACCCACTCGGCCACAGGGCCGGCCCCAAGCATGATTAATTTGAATAGCCCACTTTTGTCATTACAGTCAGCCTCTTCCCCCTTCAAAATATTTTATTGGTCCTTCTAGCACTTGGTAAAATTGGGTTGATGAGTTTTGCCTCCTTTGTTCCAAGGTGAGCCAGTAGTCAGTAAGTCGTCCAAGGGTTGATGCAGGCAAAGTTTAAAGTGAGGGTTTGGTCCCCTTACACTGTGGGGAAGTCTAGTGGGTCTTGAGAGGCTACTGGCACGGACTGGCAGTGGAAGCTCAGAGAGCGGTGCGCTGCCCATGCCAGAAGGCCCTTGAGTTGCTGTGCCTCTCCCCGGGCAGCCTTCCACCCACTCTCCTGGAGACGACAGCCGGGTCTGTTGATCAGCAGAAAGCAAAACAGAGAAGACACCACAGTCCACCTCCTTCTAACTCCTTGGCCAACTTCTTTGAACACAGTTTTTAAGGAAGGAGACAGCGCAGCCATAACCATAATTTTATATATATATATAGCCATAGTAGAATACAGCATTGCACATACTGTTGAACTTCAACTAAAGCAGTTTGTCTGAGCTAGAGTATCAGAAAGCATAATGAGTTTAAAATTAACCTCTTGGGTTGTGGTGCCTCCAGAACTCCCATGCATTGCTGATGGGAATGTAAATGGGCATAACCACTTTGGAAATCTGTTTGGTAGTATTTTACTAAAGCTAAACATACACTGACCCTGTTACCCAGCAGTTCCCTCCTGGTTTATACCCATCAGAAATGAGTGCTTGTGTTCACCGAGAGACACGTACAAGAATACTCATAGCAGCACCATTCATTAGAGCCAAAAACTGGAAAGAACTCAAATGCCCATCAACAGTAGAATGGATAAATGGTGGCATAGTCATATAGTGGAATACCACAGCAATAAAAAAGAATGAACTAGGGGGCCAGCCCTGTGGCCAAGTTCTGTGTGCTCCGCTTCAGCGGCCTGGAGTGCACAGGTTCACATCTCGGGCTTGGACTTACTCCACTCATCAGCCATGCTGTGGAGGCATGCCGCATACAAAGTAGAGGAAGATTGGCACAGATGTTAGCTCAGGGCCAACCTTCCTCACACACGTACAAAAAAGAATGAACTACTGCTGTACCCAACGAGGGTGACTCTCACAGACCTGTTGTTGAACAAAAGACGTCAGACACAAAAGAATATATACTACATGATTCCATTTATATAAAGTTCAAGAAAATCACCCGTGGTGATACATGTCAGAATAATGGCTACCTCCTGGGAAGGCTGGGGTCGGGGGATGGGTATTGATTGGGAAGGGGCATGAAGGAGTTTTTTGGGGTGCTAGAAGTGTTCTGTATTTTTATCTGAGGAATGGTTACAAGGGTGCACACAGAAGTAACACTCCAGTGAGCTGTATACTTAAGATTAGTGTGCTATACCATATGTCAGTTGGACCCACTCAGTGGGAGCTCGGAGCTGGAGGGCTTAAGGATACCTGTCAGTCCAGTGTTAGATATTTGCACATCCTTGCCTCTTCCCTGTCTTGAGGAACAGTCAACTACACACTGCACTGCACACTACCAGACACGGCTACCCTGTTTCCCGATGGGGAGTGTTTTCTACATAAACAAGTCTGAGGGGAAAATCACCAGTCATTTCTCCACTTGTTCCTGGGGACTAGAGCGGGGCAAGAATTAATATGCAGAGGAATGGGCAAGAGGCCTACCTACCTGTCTGTCTGTGCACGTTCACCACTTAACATGGGGCTTAACTCTTCTAGGCTCTCTGGTCAGCTGCCCAGCTCTCTTGACAGGCTATGGAAATGATTAATGATCTTTTTCCAAGTCAGGAAAAAGCAGCAAGGGTCCCTGAGGGCCACGCCCTGGGTCCTGGGCCCTCACCCCTGACCAGTAGGCAGGAAGACAGCCATGCAGCTCTGTCTGGGGTCCCTGCCCCCTGATTGCTTCTGGTCTTCATTGGAACTTGCCCATTCTCTGCGGTGGGGAGGAAGTGGCGCTCCCCACAACACTCCTGCCATCTCCAATCTTTATCTCCAGTGCCAGAGGAGACCATCCTGAGACTCCCTATGCCCTCACCCCTACCCCCACCTCTGTCTCCATGGTTTGAGTGGTGGGAAGGAGAGCAGAGTGCCAGGGAGCAGCTTTTGTTTGGCTCCATCTGCACTGGAAACTCCTGATTATAGCTTTGGCCCACTAATGCCTGTGTCCGGAGGCATACCCACCACCAAGGGTTAAAGCCCCAGGAGTCCCCACGGCTTCACTGGGTCTGTGGCCCTCATAAAAGCCTTTCTGCATCATCCCTCAGGCTGCCTCAGGCTCCCTGGCTGAAATCTGATAAGGGGGTCTCTTTGATGGAACTGTCAGTCTCCTTTATTGAGGAGGGAACTGGAGACCAGCGGCATTTCTTGGGGTACAGATAAGGCCCTGGATTCCTGTCAGAGGGAGCATGATTAATTACCCTCAACCCCAGCTCCTGCTTTGATAGCAGTGACTGACAGTCCGCAGGCTTCCCCATCAGGTGCTCACCCCGCTCTGGGAGGCGTGATGGGGGAGGAGATCAGCCTCCTGCAGGGCCAACACCAGTGACCCACAGAGAGCTCTCTGCAGTGGTTCTTTGCCCCCTTCCTGATTCTCTGCAGGTTGCTTTTGCATTTATTGTGGACAGAGGCCTGTCCCCTCTCAGATGAAGAGCCTCCTTAGAGGAAGATGTAATCCGGCCCAGAGAGCAAGACAGAGACTCCCTGCTTCCCTGCAAGGCTAGGGAAAGAGCCATTGCTTACGGACTTGAACTTCACAGACCTGGTCCTAAGCCACACAGGGGCCCTTCATAGGAGAAGATCCCAAACCACCCATCTCAAGGTCACTTGGCAACATTATTCCATTATTCAGGCAAGCTCCCCAAACCAGCTTACCATCCCTTTGTAATAATCACAATCACCAGTTTTTGTTTCATTTTTATTCATAGCCCCATAGGAGTTTAGAACTGAGAGTCGTCTAGTCCAAAGTCCTCATTTCACAGATGGGGAAACTGAGGCTGAATATGTCGATCCCCCATTCCCACTGCCCAGTATAATGTATTGGTTTTCTTTCTTGTTCAGGCAAGTAAACTCAGCTAAAAGGCCTTCTCCCTTCTCTCTTCATACTTGAGTCTTAGGACAAAGGAGGTGGACGCCAGGGCTGTCAAGCACAGAGCAGGCTGCAGACACAGGGCAGCCTGAGGATCCTGCTCCTCCTTGTTGTCAGAAGAATTGAAGCCAGGGCAGGTTTTGTTTCTGGATTATTTGGATAATGTGAGAAAACCGTACTGTCGTCGGGAGCTAGCTCTCAGAATAGCCTCAAGTTTATTTCTGACAGTACCGAGGGGCCTGTCTGCACTGGGAGCTACTTTTAGCAGTGTCACAGGTGTCCACACAAGGAAGAAAGCGCCTGTGCCCCCTACCCACTGACCTCTGGAACCAGGGTGCCTGGCCAAGCCGTAGGGGCCCATGTGAGGGAAAGCAAGATTCCTGTATGCCCAGATAGGGCTGGGCCACTGAGCACGGCTGCTGGGGTCACCACCAGGGTCCCAGTGCACCCCTGGCCTGTGGTTTCTCTGGAGAGCTTGGAAGAGGTCCCTCTTTGGTTAGGCTTACGTCCTTGACTTCAGACACCACTTCGCCCCTTCCTTGTCCTCTCAGGTCCGATATCTACCTCTGTTCCCCTTGTCCCTGACCAGTTCTCAGCCTAATGCAGTCACACTGTGGGTGACTATGAAAAGGCCAATTTTTAATGAAATTTCTGCATCTGTAACGTTGTCTTTCAAAGAAGCCATTTTAAATAGCTAGACATTTAGTTCAATGGCTACTCAGAATTTATAATTCTTCTCTGGGGAGTGGCCTTCAAAGGCAGTTTGAGCCATACTAGAAAATCTGTCATGGTTTATGGTCACACCCATCTTCAAACAAAATCAGTATAAACAGCCTGGTTACTTCATCCTATTCTGGCTTGCCTCTGTGAATGGCCATTTCTAAACGTAAAATACACCCTTTACTTTTGAAGATTTACCACCGTTGAAGAGATTCAAACGAAAATAGTGCAAACTCTGAAGGCTTTTCCCAAGTGGAGTTCCAAAACCTGGTGGTAGCTGGCTCACCAGGGGGACTGTTCTGAAGGACAGCCCTCCATTGCCTGGGCAAGCCCTGCTTGGTAGTTATATGCTCAGCCACACCTGTTCTGTGTAGGTCACAGCCCCAGCCCCCTCCCCTCTTTAATACGTTTTCCCTTCTCTTTGGCCCCACTGAATGAGGTCATCGTTTCTTTACCTTCTCAAAAGCCCCAACTCTCCATCCATTCTGCTGCTAGTCCTCTTACTGTGAGACTTTCACACAAAGAGCTTAACCACTCTGAGACTCAGTTGCCCCATCTGTTTAGTAAGGGTTGTGACCCTGATGAACCTGCTTGGACTTGAGAAGAGAAGGTGACTTCTATTCAGCGCTCTCAGCATTAGACATTGAAAGCTAGTGACGGGTCCTGGCGGGCACACCACAAGCATGAGGGAAATGCAGTTAAGATTCCCACTTGGGTTACCATGGAGCTGCTTGTTTTTGACTCTGAGAAGCACTTTTGTTTTTTAGTCTGCATGGTGGTTTGATTTATTAAATAGCACAATATTCGAGACATGTGAAGGAAAAACAATCCCTGCCTTCACAGAGCTTGCAGTCCTCCTGGGACACCAGGCAAACATGCAGTCATGTGCCGCATAACGACATTTTAGTCACCAACAAACTGTGTGTCCAACGGTGGTCCATCAGATGAGCGCCATGTAGCTTAGGTGTGCAGTAGGCTCCACCATCTTGCACTCTACGATGCCATACAACGACCAAATCGCCTAATGACGCATTTCTCAGAACTTATCCCTGTCGTTAAGTGACTCATGACTGTACATGAAACAATCAGAATAATTATTTGCTGAACTTGTAGGGTTTATAGTAGAAATTCTGAGCAGGAAGAAATCCACGTGAACAGGAGTAGTGAGAAAGTTCTCCCTGGAGGGAGTGCAGGTTGAAGGCCATTGTAGAGGTGATTTGAGCAGAGGCAGATCATTTTAGGCTTGATGAGGAGGGAGAGCACAAAGCAAAAATTAGGGGAGAAATGAGCGTGGTTTTAGGGGTGACAGTGAGAAGCCCTGACTCACTGGAGTGAGAGTGAGTTGCTGGGATGTGTTGGAAATGCTTCATACGTAATCTTTTAAGGAGTGTTGACGAACACAGGTCGTGAGACTGAACATGTACGGTGGGATGGGTAGGCAATAAGAGTCTTTGTAGCTTTTTAAACAAGGTTGTGAGTAATATGGTAAAGTAGTATTTTAGTAGGATTGTCTGGCAGCAGTGTGCAGATTGAGTGCATGGGTGAGTGGCTGCTGTAGGCATCTATTTGTGAGCCACCAAGGGCCTGGTCTGGGGTAGTGGTTATGGGCCAGAAAGGAAGATAGCTTTGAGAGGCACCTCAAAGGAAGAATCGGAGAAGCCTCATTACAACCTAAAGGTGGGTGAAACAGGAGAGAAGAGGAGCCAGGGCTGCCTCTGAGGTTTCTGCCTAAGACTTCAAAGAGTGATGGTGTTGCTGGAAGAGGAGGAAGCAGTGGGAAAAGGGAGCTAGCTTAGGGGATGAAGGGGAGCTTAGTGTGAACATTCTGACTTGGAAGGGAACAGGTCACACATGTGAAGATGTCCTGGAAGCTTCAGGAAATGTGAACTGAGGGGGCCTATGTGAGGGGACCTTAGGAGTGGTCCTCCCAGAGTCTCCAGGTGATGCCATGGAGAGTATGAACTTGCCAGGCCGTGAGGGTGCCCCGGCAGTCAGGCCTCCAAAAGGAGGTGATCCTTAGCCCTGTCCTGCCAGGGGACCAGTTCTGCTGCATCAGGCTCTTGTCTTTATGACAGGAATAAGGTTTACCATCTAGAGCAGCAAAGGGAGAAGGTAACCAACACGCGGGCTGTGTGTCTTAGGCGGATGCCATTAATCCTCTGATGCTTTCCCTGTGAATCTTTGAATTTAACTCCATGACCCCTTTATCCTTGACCCTCCAAAGACCAGCTGGTCAAGACAAAGGTCTTCGAGACCTCTAACTCCCTCTCCACACTTAGAAAAGAGGCCTGCTCCCACCATAGCAGTCCCATGTGTTCATGCTCACGCTGCTTTCTCTTCATAAATGTGGGACCCCTCACTGCATTCTCTGGCTTGAATTCTCCTATAGAAGAGTTGATGAGGCTGATGTTCCAGGGCTGAGAAGAAAATGCCATTCCTTGAGGGGAAAGAAGTGGGAGGAGCGAAACAAACAGTTCTTCTCTAATCAAGCTGGCCTGAAGTCCACCAGGCAGTCAGTGAGACCTCAGCAAGATTGGGGCAGTGGGAGAGGGGCAAGACGGGAGGAGCAGTCTGTGTACAGTAAAAGGGGTTTGCCATCAAAAGGCAACAAGTCTCATACGCTGCCCTGGACGGTGACCCTTCCCTGTGGAATTCTCCCCTCTGACCTCCAGATCATTAATCTCGAGGCTGCCAAATGACAGTCATCCATCACGCCTCCTGACGAGCATCCCGGCCGCCTGTGAACAGGGCTCTGGCCCCGCCCTCCCTGCCGTCCCCTGGTGCTCATTAGTAGGCCTTCCTGCCCGGTGCCCGGTTTCCTAATCAAGTCCCTGGCTCCTCTCACTTCCCTTCGGGCCCGTGGCCGGAAGCTGCGCTGACCCTCCCTCTTTCAGAGGCCAGGGACTCGGCAGAGTGATTAGTGGGGAGAGAACTGTTGAGTAGCTTTTCATCCCTCTGGAGACCTGTGTGTCCAGCAGCTCCTTTGACATGGTGGGGACACAGGAGAGAAAAAAAACATTTCTGCATCCTGCAGCAGGAGAGGAGAAAGCAGGCAGGATGCAAATAAAACACTGTTACAACTGCACTGAGAGCTGCAAAGGAGAAGCCAGGGAACTGCCCGGGGGATGATAGGGCAGGACCGGCGGGGAAGGCTTCCCTGAGGAGGCAGCTGATTGGCTTCTGAGGCTCCAGAGGAGTGTGAGTTGCCACATCATTAGGAGAGAATCTGAACTCTACTGCTAGCACAAAAAAATAGAAAATAAAAAATAAATCTTCAAAGTCATCTAGTCCAGCCCTCTTATTTACAGATGGGAAAAGAGACCCCGAGAGGCTACATGTTTCACCCAAGGCCACACAGCCTGTGAGTTGGACCTATCTTTCTGCTCATCCCAAGGACAACTGGCAGCTAGTCTGAGAGCTTCCAGGCTTTTAAGGGTTTAAGTCAAATTTACTTCTAAGCAGATTTCCCGACAGATTTCCAACTCAGCAGAAGGTGGTATGCATAAGCAGATGTATTCTCTGCTCGATGATGACATACCCCACTGTTTCTCTCTTTGGACAATCACAGGGACCCCCATCAACCGAATCCCCATCATGGCCAAGCAGATCCTGGACTTGTACATGCTCTATAAGCTGGTGACGGAGAAGGGGGGCCTGGTGGAGATCATCAACAAGAAGATCTGGAGGGAGATCACCAAAGGCCTGAACCTGCCCACATCTATCACCAGTGCCGCCTTCACCCTGAGGACACAGTGAGCAGCCAGGGCTTGGAGAGAGGAAGCCGAGGCTGGAAAAGGGGAGGTTTTAACCTAGAGGAGGGGAAGGAAGGATGTTCCACTGTACAGTGAGCAAGATGAGTGGAATTCCCGAAACAGCCGGGAGCTTGCTGAGGTGACTCCCTTGCTAGACCCAAGTACCAGTGAGAGCCCTGTCCCCCAATGTCCCCATGCGCTGCTGCTTCACCATTCTGTTTCATTCAAACCTCCCGTCAACCCTGTAAAGGAAGTGTTGTCTTCACTTTCCAGATAATAAAAACCAAATCTCAGAGGTTAAATTATTCAGTCAAGGTCATACCAGCTAATAAATGGTAGAGCTGAGATTCCCACCTGGGCTTCCCTTTCCAGGACATTGACTCCCACACAGCAGCTCCAGTCTAAGCCTGGCTCTTCCTCCCCGACACTCAGCTTGCCCAGCAACAGAGGACCCAGAGGAAGGCAGGCAGTCAGGCCCCACTGGGATTGGTGACCTCTTTTTGTAACCATTTGAGTTAATTACAAGGGTGATAGAAGCAGTGAAACATTGGAGAATGAGGGCCAGAGGGGAGTCTGGTCTTGGAACACACTGGAAGTTGCTCTATGAAGAATAAGGAATGAGCAGCTGACATATCAGTTAGGTGGCATGTTATGACCTTGTTGGAAAGTGAAAGGGCTTTATCTAATGGAACGGTTCCAGCAGAATTGGGGACAGAGTCATAAGCAGTATAACAGTCTTTCTCTCACAGTTCTTAGGTAGAGAATTGCTTTTTGGGACATCTGACACTAAGAGGGACAGCATTTCTGGGTCCACGCACAACAGGAGGAATTGCACCTCTCTGACCAGCTTACTTAGAATGGTTTGGAGATCAAGGAACCGGAAATACGTGGCAAAACATGGGCCTAATTTCTCGTGGGGTGTAGGAAGTTAGGGAAGATGTTACCTATTCACCTTAACGATGCCTCCAGTCTGAGCAGTGTTTAGAATTGAGTAGCAGTTAGAGGGGCCTGGGGCCGAGTGTCCAGCAGTCCTGGACTTTTCCATCAAGTGCTCAGGTTGTGATCCTTTGTCCTAGAGGCCCGTCCAGCAGAGGCAGCTTCCAGAGACCCATCAACTTAAAGTGAGCGGTCTCTGGTACGTGTTTTGCATTGTTCTCCTTGCTTCCTTCCTTCCCTCCAGGTACATGAAGTACCTCTATGCCTACGAGTGTGAGAAGAAAGCCTTGAGCTCCCCAGCTGAGCTCCAGGCAGCCATTGATGGCAACCGGAGGGAGGGCCGGCGGCCCAGCTACAGCTCCTCTCTCTTTGGCTACTCGCCCACTGCTGCCACTGCTGCGGCTGCCGGGGCCCCTGCCCTTCTCTCCCCACCAAAGATCCGCTTCCCCATCCTTGGACTGGGCTCCAGCAGTGGCACCAATACCAGCAGCCCTCGGATATCCCCAGCCACCACTCTCAGGAAAGGTCTGCAAGGCCCTTGGGAGAGGAGGGAGGGAGCCAAGTTCCCCGTGTCCAAGACTGGGTGGGGGAGTCGGCTGTCAGGCAGGAGGGTGGATTGTGGGTGGGTCCAGCTCTGGTGCTTTTGCCAGGTGATGGAGTCTCAGTGACAACAGTGCCCGTGCCAAATCGCCTGGCTGTGCCTGTGACCTTGGCAGGCCAGCAGGCCACTACCCGGACGGCCACGCTGGAGCAGCTGCGGGAACGGCTGGAGTCAGGGGAGCCCCCTGAGAAGAAGACATCCCGGCTGTCGGAGGAGGAGCAGCGCCTGGTACAGCAGGCCTTCCAGCGCAACTTTTTCAGCATGGCACGGCAGCTGCCCATGAAGATCAGGATCAACGGCAGGGGTGAGCGCTGGCCCAGGGCAGGTTCCTCCCCTCCTGATGAGTGCCAGCCCGGCTCCAGTCAAGGGCATGGCCCCAGGACCGTCCCCCAGCACCAGGGTGAGGCCCCTCCAGGCCCCTAGAAAGGTCTAGAGGCCAGAAAACCATATGAAATCATGGCCACTGAGATCTGAGTTCACCAAGCAAAGGTCATTTTTCAAGGGGCCAGAAATCGCCTCAGGCAGTGCCCTGTTCTTTAGCAAAAAAGAAAAGAGGTTGTTGGAGGAGGGGCCGGAGACCTTCAGGAACAGCTGCTGTGTCTCTCCCCCCCACGAGCCTTTTGATGTATCCAAATTAAAGGGCTCAGCCTTCACCCCAGTACCTCACGGGATGTAGGTCTCTGGCCTGGGAGGAAGACAGCACCTCTATTCCTGAGGCTCAGCGAGGAGCCAGTGTTGCCTCAGGCCAGGCTGCCAGTGACCCTGGGGAATGAAAGGAAAGGAGGAAGTACAAGTTTGGCAGCATTATTGACATCCTCCCCTCACCTCTGCATTTCCTAGGTGCTCCACCTTCTCTCCCCCAAACTACAGTGCCATGTTCCTTGTTCCTCCTTCTCCCCTTTTCCTCTTCACACACATATTCTTTGTCATTCTTGCCCTTGGCTCTGTCTCAGAACAAACATGAATAAGCATGTGTTGGGAAGAAATCAGGTGTGAAGGTTGCTGTGCATATTCCCAGGCAGCCCCTCCCTGTCCCACTTTCCCCTGAGCGAGGAGCAGAAGGGAGCTGGAGCTAACAGCCCGCACAGCAGGCCTCCACCCTGTTACCCATTCAGGGCCAGGTGCCCCTGGTCCTGCACAAGCCAGAGGCTAATAGAAAAGGCAACTCATCTGGAAGAATCTCTGCTGTCTGCGTAATGAAAGGGTGGAGCCTGGGGTGAGCTGGGCAGAGGCCCTATGTGCCAGCACCCGCAGCCTTCCCTGAACCCCACATGCTCAGGTGGAGATGGAGTGCCGGGTGCTAGGCCATGTGCTGGGCAGGTAGACCCTCTCCTTGAGGACTTCCCAGCCTGGTTATGGGGAGGAGGCGGCAAGGCGAGTCCTCAGAGGCAGGGACTGGGTCTTACTGGTCTCTGATCCCCAGCCTGATGGATAGAGGGTGCTCAGTTAGGCCTTGCTGAATCGCGTTGAAAGTGTCAGTGCACAGCTGTGAGCCAAGGTCAGCCTCCTTGCCAACTGATCCCTTTTCTCCGAGAGCAGCAGGACTTGGGAAGTGAAGTGGCTCAGTGGAGAAAGCAAGCAATAGAATGCTGGCAAGCCTGGTTCTCCTGCCAGGCCTTACCCTCAAGTGAAGGTTATACAGATGCTCTCTAACAGTGGGAGGCCTCATCCTGCCACGGTCAGGCAGGGAGAGTGGGAGAACCTCAGAGAGGACAACAAAAGAGCCAGGAGGCCTGACCAGGCCTGCTGTCTTCCTTGTCCCAGCAGAAGACAGATCAGAGGCGTCGGCTGCAGCACTGAACCTGACCACGAGCAGCATTGGGAGCATCAACATGTCTGTGGACATCGATGGTACCACCTACACAGGTGAGGCTCCTGGAGCTCTAAGGGAGGCCGCCGGTGTGGGGGCCCTCTTGTCACTGTCCTATCTGAAAACCTTCCCGGGGGTGGCTTCCTTCTTTGTAGTTTCCAGGTCCCAAAGGTCAGGTGGTTCTTCTGGACCAGTAGGAGCTGAGGATTGCTAACAGGATGACAGGTCCGTCCCTCCACCTTTGACAGAATGATAGAAATCCTTCATCTAACCGTTTTGGATCAATGGTTGGCTCATTAATTGAAAAAGTCATTTAATGTGAAGAGTTATAGTCAACCGCCTTACACATCATATTGTAAGTCACATCAGTGTCCACCATTACAGTCTTCTAATGCATCGCTCTCCTTTCTTTGACTGTGGTTCAACTCTTCTCTTCCTAATCATCATCTTTCAGTCCCCTTCTTTGAAATGGACCAAGCAGGGGCCAGCCCTGTGGCGCAGCAATTAAGTTTGCACATTCTGCTTTGGTGGCCCGGGTTTTGCTGGTTTGGATCCTGGGTGCGGACCTACGCACCGCTTGTCAAGCCATGCTGTGGCAGGTGTCCCACATATAAAATAGAGGAAGATGGGTACAGATGTTAACTCAGGGCCAATCTCCCTCAGCAAAAAGAGGAGGATTGATGGCAGATCTTAGCTCAGGGCTAATCTTCTTCAAGAAAAATAAATAAATAAAAATAAAAAATAAAATGGACCAAGGACTGAGCTACAAGCAGTGGAATCTGAGTGCAGCAGAATCAGCCTATATTTTTTTTTGAAAATTTTCCCAAGTCTTTTACAGTTCTGTCTCCCTAAATCTAATGGCAATAGGTTTTTTGTTTTTTTGTTTGTTGGTTGCTTTAGCATCTTTACCAAGACTATCCAAGACACTCAACTTCATTTTCATAGAAACAGCCATCCTTTTCCCATTCCCATTTCTTTGGGAACAAATGCAGCCGACTCTTAAGTGCAGCTTCATGAGTGGCGGCCAGGGAGCCCCCGGGGCACACGAGCCAGTGGCCTCCTCCGGGAGCCTGGGCATTGGCCTCCTGTTACAGAGGCAGAAGGAGGGGCCTGCGGAGGGCGTTACAGCTGCACCTTCCACCAAAATGGGGGCCTGCTCCTGTCTCTGTGAGTGCTCCTGTCCTGGGGGCTGGGGACTAGTCCCCCTGAGGCACCACCGGCAGGCCTCATACTTGGGATCTCTGCTGGGCCACCCGCTGTGGCATCAGGGTCAGGACAGGGAAGGGGCAGAGCTCCTGGAAGCAGCCTGCAAGCAGCCTGCAGAGAGGCTGTGCTGCCAGGCTGCCTCG
Source organism: Equus quagga (assembly GCF_021613505.1). Classification (NCBI taxonomy): domain Eukaryota; kingdom Metazoa; phylum Chordata; class Mammalia; order Perissodactyla; family Equidae; genus Equus; species Equus quagga. The sequence continues at coordinate 66,906,729 of NC_060268.1, forward strand.
CAGGCACCACGTAGTTGGCGCTTCAGAGGCCACATGCTGAGGTCTCTGCCTGACATAGGAGCCCCTCGAGGAGACCGGGCGAGCCAGCTGGTAGGGCCAGAGTGCCCTCTGCCTCCTGGTGTGCTGTGGTGGTCCAGGAGGCTTGGGGGTTAGGAGTGGCTCTGTGGAGAAGGCAGGGACGGAGGAGATCAGCGCCTGGATCTCAGTATCCTCTCGTCCTCTGTGAGGAGAAAGGAGAAGACAATGCCTCTTTCTCAGAATGGGGAGCACTCAGAAGAGAGTTGAAGGCTCCCCAAACCTCACTTGCCTCAGTCCCTGTCCCACTTGTGCCCTTCTCAGTGGGTGTGCAGTTGCCCAGGCAGGGAGCCTGGAAGTTGTTCCTGAGAGCTCCTCATGCCTGTTCTCGTCCCCCAGAGCTAAGCAGGCAGCGCTCCTCCGTGCTCCCTCTCCTCCTCTCCCATCCTTGCTGCCACCACCGCCCCGGTTCAGACCTCTCTTCCCCTGCTAGAGTGGCTACCTTGCAGGCCTCCATCACCCATATTCCTCCCAACCCCACAGAGAGCATTCTGTAACTTACATCTCATGATGTCCCTTCCCTGAAAATTTTCAAGGGAGGGCTGGCTCAGTGGCGCAGCAGTTAAGTTCACATGTTCTGCTTTGGCGACCTGGGGTTTGCTGGTTCGGATCCTGTGTGCAGACCTTCACACTGCTTGTCAAGCCATGCTGTGGTAGGCATCCCACATATAAAGTAGAGGAAGATGCACATGGATGTTAGCTCAGGGCTAATCTTCCTCAAAAAAAAGAATGAGTCTTTGGGCTGGCCCGGTGGCACAGCGGTTAAGTGCTCATGTTCTGCTTCAGCGGCCTGGGGTTCGCTGGTTCGGATCCTGGGTGCGGACATGGCACCGCTTGGCACGCCATGCTCTGGTAGGCATCCCACATAGAAAGTAGAGGAAGATGGGCACAATGTTAGCTCAGGGCCAGTCTTCCTCAGCAAAAAGAGGAGGATTGGCAGCAGATGTTAGCTCAGGGCTAATCTTTCTCAAAAAAAATAACAAAAAACTTTCAAGGGCTTTATGACCCCTACCGGGTACACCCCGGGCTTCCTAAGAGGCATACAGGCCCCGTTACCTCGCCCTCCTGTCTCTCCAGCCTCACCTGCTCCCGTGTCTTGCCTTCGGCATCCCCTAGTCACTGCACGCCACTGTGTCAACCCAGCACATTCGCTGCCTCTCTCTGCTCTTTGTTCTCTCAGATCTCCTTTGCCTGCAAACCATCCCTTCTTGATTTGGCCCTTTTTCTGACAGTCTAGGCATGCTCTCCCTCTGGAGCCTTTCCTGATCAAGTCTCCCCTGCCCTCCAAAACCTTTTGGTTCCCACAGTGCCCCATGTACACTTCCCCCAGAGCCTTTGTGACATTTCAGCAGAATTACTCTGTTTCCCTGTCTGTCCTCCTCTCGGGCCTAGAAGCCCCTGAGGGCAGGACAGGGTTTGGACATCTGTCAGCACTAGCACGATGTCTAGAATGGAGTCTTGTGCAGAGTTAGGCAGCAGACAATACGGTGGAAATGAACTGAACCTGCCCCTCTCCGCATCTGCTCACACTTTCGTCTCCTCCCCTACCCCAGGTGTGCTGTTTGCCCAGAAGCCTGTGGTCCACCTCATCGCGGGATCTGCACCCCAGAGCATCGGCAGCAGCGCCAGCAGCAGCAGCAGTTCACACTGCTCACCAAGTCCTACCTCATCTCGGGGCACCCCCAGTGCAGAGCCCTCCACCAGCTGGTCCCTCTGAAGGGCAGACCCAGCTTCCCATTCCCCACTCTCCTGTTGAGAGTGAAGGAAGCTGATGCACAGAATTTACCTCATCTCATGGAGCCCACGTCAAACACCATTTGGCCAGATGTTGAGAGTTTGGACATGTCTGTCTGTCCAGGCTCCATTCGGGTCCTGCTGTACTCTGGGGACAGGGGGAGGCTCGAGGGGCAGGACAGGGCAGCGTTGTCCAATCAGGGATTGTCCTGGAGAACTGGGTGGGGTCTGTGGGCATCCAGCTTCCTCCAGGGTTCCCAGGCCACCTCGCATCCCGGGCACAGTGTATCGACAATCTGTAAGCCGACACGGGGCTGGAGGCCTTCCATATTCCTTTCCCTTTAATTTATTTCCCTTCCCCTCCCTTCTGCCATGACCCCAGGGTCACTGGTCTCTTCCCCTGCTCAGTCCCCAGTCTGTAACTCCCCTGTGGGGCTGCTGGGAGCCAAGAGCAGGCCTCCATGGACTTTCTCTGCTGGGCATGGGATAGGGCCGTCCAAGCCCACCTTGCCTACCATGTTTGGTTCCTAGGGTGTGGGTCCCTCAGATTCAAGTCTTGAAGCAGTCCTCAGGGCCCCACTTGCCCCTTTTAATTGTCCCAGGAAAGGTCACCTGCGGGCAGTCCTCAGGTCCCAGGGCCTACTGGGCATCTGCTGAGGGAGAGGCGGGGCCTCGGGGCTGCCCAGGCAGGTCCTGGCACCCACTCCACACTGACCCTCCCGACCCTCCCAGATCTCACGTTCCCCACTCTCCCTTGTTGGCCAGCAGTCCCGAGAACAGCCCACTTGTCCCTTGGGCCTCCCTTCTTCTCATGGGGCCGTCTCAGCCCCAGCATCCCCAAACCTGCTGATGTCAGGTTCATTGAAATACCTCAGATTTGTAATTGTTGATGTTTGATTCTTCAGGAAGTATTTGCATTTCTGAAATCTTTTTTATATGTGTTTTGCTGACTTTTTTTTTTTAATTTTTGTTATTGTAGCACCAAAGAATGAAAGCAGATCACCCCCAAAGCCGAGCAAATGATTTGTTACCCCAGCCCCTCTGGCCCTTCCCTAAGACCCCAGTGAGGAGGTGGGGGAGGCAGGCAGGAGAGATGACTCAGGGATCACAGGTGGGGGAGGAGGTGAACAGAGAGGCCCGCTGTTGTGCAGGTTGGGTCCTGAACCACACCAGTTCTGAAGATGGTCCTTGACCCATTTCCTGCCAGAGTGGGGCCAGTCCCACACCCATACCCCCAGCTCACCAGGGTAGGGGCAGGACATCTCCCCTTCACTCAGCATTCCTGCCTCAGGGCACGGGCAGGCCGTGGGCCTTGCAGAGGTCCAGCTGCCCCAGAGGAGGAGACGCCGAGAGAGCTCCGCCTCCTCTTGGACCCTGGGCTGGAGCAGGCTGCTCCTCTGTTGTAAGAAGAGGTGATTCTCACACAAGGCTCACCTCGCAGTCGAGTAAGCCTTGCAGTGATCAGTGGAATGCCGCCCACGGACATCATCAGCCTCTGGTGGTCAGGGCCCACGCCTGGCCCACGTTCCGTCCTGTCTGGGAAGGGAAAGGGAAATCAGAAGCTTGAGCACAAAACAGATACCTCAGCCTGGTAAGCCACGGCTCTGCTGCGCTGCATCTTCTTTCCTTCCCCCAGCCCCCCAACAGACCAACGCACAGCCCCTCCACGGGGGGCTGACCCTCCTCAGTCCTCAGTAGCCTTCCCCACCAGGCGAGCGCAGGGCGTGGGCAGAGAAGGGAGCCCGGGAGCTGGTGCCAGGGAGGAGCCCAGTTGGCTGGCGCTGGGCCCACTGGAAGGTGTCACAGATATTTGGCCAGTGTGTCTTTCTCAGGGGTTTGGTCACGAAGGATGGACTCTTCCCACCCGGAGGACGCAGGGACAGCACACTGTCTTTCCGGTCACTGGATCCTCTCCCTTTCCCCATGCATCTTGCCCAGCCTCACCTTCTCAGCAAACCTTCACTGTCCTCAAGGACAACAGCAGGGTCTCAGCCTGAGAGTCCAGGAGTGGGGTCCCAGCAGGTGCCCCCCGGAACAGGGCCCTGGGCCAAGAGGAGCTTCCCCTAAAGGTGCAGACCTGAAGGCCGTGTGGTGGGCAGGTGGCCGGGGCAGCTGTGTTCCGGCCCCCCCCAACGTCTTATATGTATTCTAACCAGGAAAACGTGATAGCACATGGGTAGCCTAGCCAGTGGATAAATACCTCAGACGTCCTCTTGCAGCAAGTGTCTGTATATGTTGTGGCTATTTTCTATCTTACATGTTCTCGAATGTTTATATTTCAATAAACCTCTACCTCTTCACACCAGCGGTGCTCTCAGGTGCTTTCAGTGACTCTTCCATCGGACAGGAATGGGGAGAGGCAAGAGCCTTCAAAGTAAAAAGGGGTACGTGAACTGCTCCTCTGATCCCCTGATTTTTCCTGAATCTTCTCCCCTTCACTGCTCACCCATCCTTTCCCCAAAGCTCTCACTCTCCACCTGTTTTCTGTATTAGAGTCCCTCTGGTACTGCCTGATCACCAAAACTGACTCCAGTGGTGTCACATCAGTGTCCTGGCAGGTGCAGGGCCCAGGGATCACCTCCATTTAGTAAGTCCTTTTTGAGATGCTGCTGAGTACATGTGGTCCCCATGCTTGTGGAGCTCACAGTCTGTCTGTGAGGCATGCACAATCATCTTTACAAAATCCGGTTCTTTAGAATACAACATGACTGAGACAGTAGGCTGTTGGTGGGCAGACAGATGCTGGAGCAGCTCACTAGGGAATCTCTGGAAGGCTTCCCAGAGGTGGTGAAATTTTAGCTGGAAGAATGAGACTGCCAACCGGAGACGAGAGAAAGCATTCTCAGCAGGGGAACTGATAGATATATGGAAACTCAGTGGCATCAAAGGACCTGGCACTGGGGAACTGTGGCCATTGCCTAGGGTTGGTGGGACGGAGAGGAGGGGAATTAGGAAGAAGTGTGTCTGGGGCTAGGATGGATCCCAGGCTATGGGTTTTGTGTGCCATTCTCTGAGCATCAGGGCACTGCCAACATATTTTAACCAGGACATAGAAGCTTTTCTGGAAGGGTGGTCTGGAGCCAGGAGACATTCTGGCCATGGGCACCCTGGGACACTGCCACTGGAACTGGGGCCTAGACCCTGGGCGCTCAGCCTTTTTCTCTTGCCGTGATACACATCCTATGGGCACAGCCTGGTTTTGGCAAAACCAAAAGAAATGGGCAGAGAGGTAAAGCACTGGATGGATTTGTGACTTCCTCCTCTATCCACAACAACACCCACCTCACCTGTCTGCAACCCTCTGAGGTAGGCAAGCGGGGACCCCTCTCTGCCATTTTGAAGTGCTAGAAAATGAAGGTGACATTGGGACAGTCTTGAGCCTCTCTCACTGATTTCGTAAAATCTTTTGAAAGAAATGACCAACCCTTTAGGACTTTAATTACTGGTAACCGGTAGTTGGTATCACACTTCAACTTGCTGTGACACACCAGGGGCTGCCACGTGGATATTCAGTCGGCCTAGTCTAGGAGGGCGCTGAGAGAGGAGGAGAAGCAGCGTCCAGAGATGTTTAGATGGAAATGGTATGTAGTGACTGGATGGGCTGCCGAGGGAGAAGAGGCAGCTGACTAAGGCTCCTGATAGAGATGGGGAATCTAGGAAGAGCAAGGCACCTGGCCACTGCAATTCCATCCCATTTCAAATTCACAGAAGAAAATATAAAAGAATATCTCAAAGACATTGAAAAAAGGGAGAATTTCTCCAACTTGACCCTCCAAAAAAGTTCATCAAAAGATACCGTGAAGTAAAAAGACAAAGTGGGAGGAGATACTTGGACCACACAAATAGCAAAGGAAAAGTCAGAATGTATTCTTTTAATCCTTATTGTTAAGATAAAGGCAAAAAGGATTGGGGAGAGGGGGCAAAGTTAGGAAGAGGTGTTTTGCAGAAGAGGAAATACAAATGGCTGGACCTCATTAGTGATCAAGGAAATGCACAAAAAGCCATTCACACCAGCATCATCGGAATGGCACAAACTCTAGTCTTACAATACCAGGACGTGGTGAGGATGGGGACCAGTGGGAACTCTCACAGACTGCTGGGGGAGTGTAAATTAGTCTGACCACTTGGGAAAACACTTCAGCACTATCCAGGAGAGTGGAACGTGCACATGCCGTAGGGCCCAGCAATTCTGCTCCTAGGTTTGTACCCCAGACCAGCTCTGAACATGTGCCCCACGAGATGGGACAGCACTGATGCTAATAACTTGGCTGTGAAACTGGCATGTGCCAGGTGCCTTTTAAGGTCTTTGCATGAATTAAGTCATTTGATCCTCTGCAGATTTATGAGATGGACTATCACTATCCCCATTTTACAGACGAGGAAACTGAGGCACAGAGAGGTGGAGTAACTAGCCTGAGGTCCCATTGCTAGTGAGAAGAGCAGCAGGGGTTCTAATTCCATGGCTGCAGAGCCGCGAGTCTGTGCCCTAACCCCGTGCTAAGCACTCCATACACAATATCTCATTTAACACTCCACCCACAGACCTATGAGGCAGTGACTTTGTTCATTAGTCAGATGGAGAAACTGAAGAGCAGAAACGTGCTGGAGGTCACAGATCTAGTGGATGGCAGGGCTGGGAATGGACTCCAACGGAGCTGCCCTACCCTCTCCTGCATGTGCCCGCATGTGCCTCCCGTCAGTGAGAGGCAGGGGCGACTCTGCACGGTGACGAGAGGGTGGAGGGGGTATTGGCAGTCCCCTCTCTCTGCTCCGCCTCGCTGCGCACAGCCGGGGGTCTCCTGAGGCCCTCAGGGGCTGCAAGCACCCGCAAGAGCAGCTTTCCCGGCTACGCCGCAACTCCCCCACCTCATTGGTCAAGGCGGGTCACGTGCCCTCCGCATAGCCAATGGGGGCGAGGGGGCGGGACGACTAGGAAGGACCTCGGACTGCGCGGCGCGACGAGGGTAAGTTGTGGGCAGACTGCGCCGCCGCTCGCGGGCGCGCGGCCGCGGTCCCTGTGACACGGAGTGCAGGTCGTTGCCCGGAAGGAAAGGGGAGCTGTGGCTTGGGCTTATGAAAGAGAAGGTCCGGAATCACCATTGGAGGGAAGGGGAAAAGGAACCGACCAGAATAGCAGGACTGGGAAGAGTGGGGCCCTGCTGCGCTTGTTACACACCTCGCAGCAGCTGGGACGCAGGGACAGATGAGAAGGCCGGGGACGGGGGGGACGCGCTCTGTGCCAGGGAAACAAACAGGAGCCGGGTCCGAGAGGGTACGTGGCGGGCAGACGCCCGGCCTAAGGGAGAGCCTTGCATCAGGGCAGCGGTCTGGTTTTGGAGGCACTGGGGATGTTTCCCGGGCAAGGGACCCAAACCACTCGGGCCACGTAAGCAGAAAGGAGAGGGATTTATTCTCGGACCCCAGGGTGTATGGAGGAGCCCAAGGGCAGCGGGACCTGGGGCTGGCCTCAGGAAGTGTCTGGAACCCCAAAGCGCTGCCCGTGGAAGTTATTCCTCTCCTGAAGACCAGCTCACCCTGCTGCCCAGGCCACAAAGCAAGGTGAGATGACCATCCCAAAGGCCAAGTTTATGTCTTCTCCATGCAAGAGATCCCCCCGGGCTGAACCACACTCTCTCCATCCCATTTCCACTCTCTGGGACTGGTTGGCTCCGTTGGTTCTCACTGAACTCCAGGTTTTTCCACAGTGAAAAACAGGGCAGTTGACAGTTCCCATGTTCTGTGTGTCCAGTCGTCAACTGTGGAGAAACTACTCTTTTGTCCCAAGTCCAGTGATCCTAGGAAGGGGCCCATGGGTCCCGCTGGGCTCAGTCCCCAGTGCTGGATCAATCAGTTGAGAAGGCAGCAGCCCCCACAGCAGCCATGTGGCTGGCAGGAAGGGCAGAGAACACTCTGCAGAAGGCGATGCTGGGGCAACAATCCCAGAGATGGTCTGACCCTCCACCCTGCCACAGAGTCCCCCTCCCCAAAACTCTGCTGCAGTTAAAGCAGTAGATGGAGAGAGTGTTCACTGACAGAGTTGAGGAGGATTCTGGGGACCCGAGGCCCAGCTGACAGAGCTCTGTAGAGGAAAGGTGGGGACAGAAGTGCAGAAAAAGAAAAATGGCCAGTTGACCTCCAGGGGGATGTCAACCCTAAAACAGTCTTGCCTCTGGCCACTGAAGATGGTCATGCTGTCAAGCTCAGAAAAGGTAGTGTGAAATGAGAAACCACCTTTTTGGGACAGGTTAGAGGACCAGGGGACTTAGCTGCTGTGTGGCCCAGGGCAAGTTACTGCCCTTCCCTGGGCAGTTTCCCTGTCTGGGACATGGGGACTGTACAGAGGTCTGAGGCACAAGTGAATGAGAACTCACTTTGAAAAGTCTAAAGCCCAATGCCCAAGGCCTTCACCAGTAAGACAGAGGGTCCCTGGTTGTCACTCTGCTGGCACTGCAGCATGAATGGGCCAACCAAACCCCACAAGGACCCCAGCACTTCCACTGGCCACTCCCTGCCCAGCTCTACTCCTAGCTACAGGGTCCCCCTGGGAAAGAGACAGGTGGCCTCGTCTACTGAGAGTCAGGACATGGTATTCAGGCCAGGGACAAGGGAGGCCTCTCTGCAGCCACCTTCAACGGGCCCCATTCCTCAGGCCTGACTGAGACCCTGGCCTTGGGGGCTAATGGCATAGCAGAGGAGCCTCCCTTCTCCCCAAGGAGTCCTTGCTCACCCTTGATTCCCTGAGGCCTGTCAGTCCAGACCTTCTGTGCCAGGACCACCCAGGTCACTGGGGGTGGGCAAGGGGCTGACCTCAATCTCTTGTGCTGCAGGGGGCACTGTGAATCTTCCCTGCTGGCTCTGGGCCTCAGTCTCCATGCCACCTTTCTCCCCCAGCCTGGGCACTGCCCCTGGCCACGGACTTTTCTCAGATGCTCCTCTTCTTTGTGGTTCCAGGGCTGTGGCTGAGGTCCGGGGGTCGATGAGGCAAAGGCTGACCCCATGGAGGGTAGAGAGGCAGGTCAGTTACCAGGTATGGGGTAGCTACAGCTTTGTCCAGGGAAGGGGGGCCCGGCTGAGGAGTCCACTCAGAACCAGCAAAGGCCCAAGCTGGAAGGACCCTTCAAACCTCTGTTTCCCCTCCAATTGCAGGCGGAGAGATGAAGGCAGCGAGAGGAACTGAGCAGAGATGGACTGGGCCTGGGTCCCACAGGGAGGCAGGGTCACTCCTCCCGCCCTTCTAAAGAGTCCCTAACTGCTGCCTTCAGGGGTTGAGAGGTGGCTGGAGACTCCTGTCCTCCCGATGCCAGCACTGGAGCCCTTGATGCTTGGAGCTGCCCCAGCTCCTGCTGCCTGAGGACACAGTTCTCAGCCTGAAGGTCAGCAGTCTTGGAGTCTCCCCAGCATATCTGACCCCCTTCCCTAGGGGTCCCCAGAGAACAGGTGAGGCAAAAGACAGGAGCCCCACCCCATCAAGCTCCTGCATGCAGGGTCATAAAGATGAGGATCTCTGTCAGAGTGGAACAGTATGCAAGCCTAGACCAGGAGCGCTCCAGGCAGTGGAGCGTGCTACATCGTCTGTCACTGGAGGCTGCATATCACATCACAGTGTTTCCTGAATTTAGTAAGAAGTGCAAATAATGCCTTGTTTTGTTTTTTTAAAGATTGGCCCTGAGCTAGCATCTGTTGCCAATCTTTTTTCTTGTTCTTGTTCTTGTTCTTCTTCTCCCCAAAGCCCCCCAGTACACAGTTGTAAGTCCTTCTAGTTGTGGCATGTGGGACGCTGCCTCAGCGTGGCATGACGAGTGGTGCCATGTCCGCGCCCAGGATCTGAACCAGCGAAACCTTGGGCTGCTGAAGCAGAGCGTGCAAACTTAACCACTCGGCCATGGGACCAGCCCCTCAAATAACGCCTTGTTGATGGAACACTGGATAGCTTTGTGACTAGAGCCCTCTCTGCAGATGGTCTTGGGCACACCTCCATGGTTTTATGACTTTAGCACTGACTCACACTATCTGGACCCCAGGTACAGGGAGACTCAGGAGGACAGGAAACAAGCATTGTGCCACGTGTGCTGTCTCATGGAATCCTCACTTCATCCTGTGAGGTAGTACTGTTAGTGTCCCCACTTTCCAGATGAAGAAACTGAGGCTTAGAGATGGCAGACTTATGCTCACTGGGCTGGTCGGGGTGGAGCTGACTTGAGCACAAGACTTCTTGGCTCTGAAGGCCACTCTCCTTCCGTCCATGATCCTGGCCAAGGAGCCCAGATGTCCTGACTCCCTGGGCCCCCCAGAGCCCACCTAGCCACGTCCCTTCCTGCTTCTTCCCCTCTTCAGAGGGGAGAGGGCAAACCAGGAGATAATCAGCCTCCAGGACCAGCAGTCCCTCCCCAGAGAGTGAGAGGACTTTCTCCACAGCATGTCCCCAAATGCCCCCTCCCACAGGCCCCAGGTCCTCAGGGAAAGGGGAAGAGCTCTGGGGTCTGGTGAGCATCTCTGCGAGGGAACAGGGGTTTCTCCCTCAGAGCCCCTCAGACCTGGGTGCCCCCTTGCCCCACGTCCCTCGCTTTTCCACCAGCTCATGCTCCAGAGTCCTCAGCTGCTGCTCCAGGCTCAGCTTCTCAGCAAGGCTCTCTGCCACCTTGGAGGGAGGAGAGAGAGGCAGTGAGCATGCTCCAGGCCAAGCCCTCCCAGGGGTAGGAGTGAGGGCGGCTCAAGGGCTTGGGAGGGACTTGATTGGGTGAGTCTGGGGAAGGGAGGTCAATGGCCACAGTGGGCACCAAGGATTGGGCATGAGGAAGACTTGGGGTCCCTCCCTAAGCATGCAGTCCTGGCAGAGGCACGGAGCTGGGGCAGTGCTGAGCACCTGGTTCTGCGCACCCTCCAGGGCCAGCTGCTGAGCCTCCAGCTCTGAGTCCCAAGCTTTCAGCATATCCCAGACTTTCTTGAGCTCGGCCTGCATCTGGGCTAGCTCTGAGCCCACTTCCTCCAGGGAAGTCTGGGAATGGGGGCAGGGTGGGGGGCATTGGTTCCTGTCGTGATCTGGTGCTTCCCCACGGACATCAGCTCGCCCTGTCTCAGCGCTCCATTCTCACGGGGCCAGCCTGAGACCATGCCTTGACCCTTCAACGAAAAGACATAATGGCTATCCTCTGTTGGCAGAGGCTGATGGAACAGCACTGAGGGGAGGGAGCACGACGGCCTCATTCTTCCCCTCCAAACTGTACAGGGGACTCCAAATTTCCCTGAATCTAAAAGTCTTGATGGGTGAGACTCCCTCAGTGCTCCCTGTGTAAGTAGTACCACTCAGCCTGAGGCTCCCTGAGGGCAGGCCCAAGTCTCCAGACACCCTCCCTCTCCAGACCCTTCCCTTTGTCCCTCTGCAATGGGTCCTTGTGCACCAGGCTGTGCCCTCAGTGCCTTGGCCCCCATGAACTTGCTTTGTGTTGATTGGTGAGCCCACCCTGCCAAGGAGTGAGTCACTGGTCCCCTCTCACGGCCACCCCGAGACAGTGCTAGGGCAGGGCAGCCTGGAGGTCCACCTGGGATGGGTCTAGGCTCAGGTCTTGGCCCTGGGTGAAGATGTCCCAACAAACCAGGTGCCATCCCCTCCCCCCCTCCCAGGTTCAGCTGCACCTTCACCTCTCCGGGTGGCCTCAGTCTCAGCTCCTCTGGTTCCTGGTCACAAGGGCCCAGTGTAGTCTGAGAGTGTCCAGTCCACACAGCAAAGGGAGACAGAACCCTCTGCCTGGAAGGCCCCACCTCCAGCCCTGTCCCCCACTTGATCTGAGGGAGGGCAGCCCGGACCACCCCAGCGCAGCTCTCACCTTCTGGGGGGTGCTGATTAGCTCTGCCCCCGCCTGCCCCTGAGATCTCCCCTCCACCCCTGGTGGGGCCCCCCCAGGACACTCCTCTGGCTCCACTGCAGGCCTTGACTCTGGCAGCTCCTGAGGCCTGGTGGGGACAGCAGGACTGTGTCCCCTTATCCTCATCCCATTCTGAGCATCAGCCCAACCAAGGCCAGTGGGCCAGTAGGCTGGGACACAGGCCCAGTTCTAAAGAGCTGGAGAGAGTGTGACCAAGGGACAGTGACCCAAAGGGTAAACTGAACAGGGTCATAGGATCACTGAGGGTCAGAACCCCTCCCAGAGTACACCACTCCCAGAGTACAGATGGGGACCTGAGCCCAGAGACAGCAAAGGGCTTGCCCAAGGCCACCAGCCACAATCCCATCTCTGTGTTCTTGGAAACTGCTGCTTGAGAGGCCCGGGGAGGATTCCACGGCGGCCTCCCTGACAGGCTGTGGGGCTAGAGGCTGAGGGAAGCAGGCTTGGCTTATGCCCACTCAATAAATGCCAGTCTGGTCCCCAGAGAGAAGCCAAGCTGGGCCCAGAACTCCACAGGGGCTGGGGGCTGGGGGCGGAAGTGGAGCCCACCTTTCACGTGCAGACTCTGGGAGCTCGTGCCTGGGTGCTCTGCTGGGGGCTGCGCCTCTGGGAAGAGGGCAGGTGGTCAGGACTCAGAAGCACCTCGGCTGCTTGCCTTCCTTCTAGGTTGGCTTGATTGTCTAGTTGCTCATGTCCCAGTCCTGGGGTGTGGGCAGGCCTGGCCACACTTATCTGAGGGCACCTGACCCTCACCCCGAGCAGCTGATGCTGCAGCTTCCAGTGCCAGCTGCCCCCAAAGCCCTGCTCCTGCCCCCAGGGATCCAGTTCAACCTGGAGTACAGGCTCTTGTGCATTTGTGGACAGATGGGCAGCTCAGCCCAAGAGGCCCCACTCCTGGACCTGAGCCCCCAGGTATGGCAGGGGCTAGGGCAGAGTTGGGACCCATTATACACACAGGGAAGCTGAGGCCCCGTGAGGGGAAGGGGCTGGTGACTGTGACTGACTGAGCCCAGGCCTCCTGCTTTTTTGCACTAGGTCCTGACTTCAGGTTTGAGGAAGACTCTAGGGTCATTGGGAATTGGGGACCTTGACCCTAGGTAGGCCCCACCTCACCCCACCCCAGGCAGCCCCCAGCTCCTCCCCACCTCCCACCTCTGGATCCCAGCTGCCATCTGGTCGTCTTCCTTCTCCAGAGCCTGCATCTTGCTCCTGTTGCTGGCCAGGGAGAGGCAGTGAAGGAGCAGACTGCATCCCCATCTGAGGGGACCCCCACCTCATCCTCTGTGCCTGCAGACACCCTCACACAGGCTTGTGGGTTTGGGCAGGGCTTGGCCCACAGGGAGGAGCCCAATCTCCAGCCTAGACCCCAGCCTGCCTCTCACCCAGATGCAGACAAGGGGTCTGGGGGCTCACTGAGTGGCACACACCACTACTCACAGCGGCCCCTCTCTTGGACGCTGCAGCCTCTCTGCCGCTCTATCAGGGTCCTAAAAATGAGACAGGGAGGGGCCGGCCTGGTGGTGCAGCGGTTTAGTTCGCGTGTTCTGCTTGGGCAGCCTGAGGTTCGCCAGTTTGGATCCCAGGTGCAGACATGGCACCACTTGTCAAGCCATGCAGAGGCAGGCGTCCCACATTCACATATAAAGTAGAGGAAGATGGGCACAGATGTTAGCTCAGGGCCAGTCTTCCTCAGCAAAACAGAGGAGGATTGGCGGCAGATGTTAGCTCAGGGCTAATCTTCCTCAAAAAAACACAAAAACAAAAAAACGAGACAAGGAACAGCTGCGCCCCTGAGATCCCAAGTCACACCCAACCCCCCCAACAGGAAGGTAGAAGGAAGCAAATTAGGATGTTATGGGTTGAACTGTGCCACCCCCCCCCCCCCCCAAAAAAGACATGTTTCTGTTCTAACCACCAGTAACACAGACTGTGACTTTATTTGGAGACAGAGGTAATCAGTAATCAGGTTCGAATGGGCTCATCAGAGTGGGCCCTAATCCAGTCTAACTGGTGTCTTAGAAAGGGAGATCTGGACACAGGAACCTGCAGAGAGGGAGAGTGCTGTGTGCACATGAAGGCAGAGATGGGGGTGACACATCCACAAGCCAAGGAATGTCAAAGACTGCCGACAACCACCAGAAGCCAAAGAGAGGTAGGAACAGAGTCTCCCCCACAACCCTCGGAAGGAACCAGCCCTGCCAACAGCTTCATCTCAGACTTCCAGCCTTCAGACTGTGAGACAGGAAGTTCCTGTCATTGAAGCCGCCCACCTTGTGGTGCTTCATTATGGCAGCCCTAGCAAACTACCACAGAGGGTGAATGGGATCCAAAGGAACCCTGACTTAGAAGGGGACTTTGGCCTCAAAGCGGCCATGCCTGCGGCAGCTAACATTTTATGCCTGCATGCCATGTGTTGAGCACTGCACTGAGCCTTTTACATGCTCGTTGAATTTAACCCTCACAGCCAGCTGATGGAGGAGAACTGTTATTGTTCTCACTTTTTGTTTCTTTTTACAGATGAGGCCCAGAGAGGTGGAGTGACCTGCGTAAGGTCACACAGCTAGTATAACGTGGAGCCAGGAGTATTTAGGCTCCTCAGCCCACAATCTTAACTACTAATTTGGGGACAGTAAAGACCACAGAATCCTAGGATTGAAGAGGAAGACAGACTGAGGGAGAGACCCAGAGGGGGTCCGGGTGGAAGGAGCTTGAGGTTGAGGATGGGACTGAAGATGAAGACTGCTGGGGGCCGTGGAAGCCCCTTCCACCCCCTGCCAGCCAGATGTAGATGCAGCGTCTGGCCCGCATCTAGCTGCTGCTGTGTCTCCTGAGAGCCTCTGCCCTGCTGTAAGTTTGGCCCATCAGCCACTCCCCGCAGGACCCTGCTCATGACCCAGAGCTGAATTCTAGGTCACCCTGGACAAGCCCAGGGCCTGGGGCACCCACTTGCTCACAGAAGGCAGGCCTCCCTGGGGACTGGAGAGAGAGGGGAAATGGCTTGACATCCCTGAGGGGCATGGCCCTTGAAAGAAGGCCCTGCAGTTGGGGCCCAAATTGGCACTAGTTTATGGGTCATTTGCATGTTCTTGCTTAGGGCTCACCTGGCGCCACCTCCTTCCCAGAGCCTGAGTCTGCTCTGAAGGCCCAGCACATAGTCCACTGCAGACCCCCAAACTGACTGGCGTGCACACCCCATAAAGAATAGAGTCCCTCCAGGCCCTGAGAAGACAACCTCCAAGCCCCAGGGGTCAGGGCTGAGAAAGAGAAAAAAACCCAAGATCTTTTTCCGTACAAATGTACAGTTGCAGACTATCATTGCAAATTTGCTTCCTTAAGGAACTGACAGCTCTCTCAGAGCACAGTTCTGGACCCCTGGTTCAGACCAACTCCACCTTTCATGAGGCCCGAGGCCAGCTAAGTGCGGCTGCTGAGGCCTCCTTTCCCGCTCCTTCCCTCCAGGTCCACAGAGCAGCTCCACAGGACCTCACAACTCCACATCCCTGGGGCTCCCAGCCACCTCCTTGGCGTCTGTATCTGTTTCTCTGTGTCTCCGGGTGTGCACATCTGGGAGCCCGTGCATGTGTCTCTGGGTGAGTGTCTGATGAGTATTTTGTGGGGGGGGGGGGGTATCCGTCTGTCTGTCTGTCTGCCTGCCTGTGCACACATACATTTGCTCAGGAGACTAAAGGAGGACACTGGCCAGGAGGAGGCAGTCACCAAGCTGGAGTTGGAGTTGGTGGACAGGACATGGGATACCAGAGCCCTTGCTCTGGCCCCTGTCCCGCATTTCAAGTAACCCCTCACCCCCTCCACTTCTTACTGGGTCAGGGACTATTTACAAGAGCCCCACCTCCACGTCTCTCCTCTCTGGGCCTTTGCACATGCTCCTCCCTTTTGCTGAGATGCCCTTCATTCCTTCACTCCTGGAAGATGCCTGTTCCTCCTTCGGTGAGGGTTCAGAAGCTCAGAAACACCCTTTCTGGGGAGAACTTTCCTCTCTGCTGCCCCTGCTCTCAGCTCCCATGTGTCTCTACCCTCATCAGGCATGTTAAATTGTAATTGCCTGCTCAATGACCGTGTGACCCAAACCATAAGCTTTTGGGGATGAAGAGCAGTCTGATACGACTTTGGTTGTCCTGTGCACAGGCCAGACATGTAGCAGATGCTCAGTGACTGCATGCTGAATGAGTGAATGAGTGGCTGATGGAGGAGAATGAGGAAGAGGTAGAAGGGAAGAAAGGGTAGGATAAAGCTAGGGGGCATCCTAAGAAGGGGGAAGAGACTAATTGGCTTGCAGTAGGAAAGACAGGGCTGTGGGGAAGAGAATGGAGGAGATTGTGGGGATGGAGAGGAAAGGGGTGGACAGAGAGCACCCACCGGGGGAGGCCAGGCCTCATTCTGCCTCTGGAGTCCCTGCAGTTCCTCTTTAAATTGCAGCCAACTGCCACCTGGTGCCAGCGTGCCTTCCAGTACTCACCCACCTTCTCGTGAAGCCTGGGATGTGATTCTTCCTCCTGTAGCTCTTTCCTGAGGAACACTGGTACCTCCTAGACCAGGAGTGTGCTAGGAGAAATGGGGCAATCTGGATGTAGCATGGCCCCTAGATCGCCCCCACGCCATTTTCAATGATTTCTTTCCAAGTGGCATGGATGTCCTCACTATGTCGTCTTTTTTTTAAAAAAGATTTTATTTTTCCTTCTTCTCCCCAAAGCCCCCAGGTACATAGTTGTATATTTTTAGTTGTGGGTCCCTCCATTTGTGGCATGTGGGATGCCACCTCAGCATGGCCTGATGAGCGGTGTCATGTCTGCGCCCAGGATCTGAACTGGCGAAACCCTGGGCCACCAAAGCAGAGCGTGCGCACTTAACCACTTGGCCACGGGGCCGGCTCCCCTCACTATGTCTTGTTGACTGGGATGGGACTGGGGCAGAGACATCTCCTTCATGGCTCCCTGCACACATGAAACCCCCTGTCCTGGGCACTTCCACTCCCAAACATCTTGACTTGAGCCCAGCAGCTAAGGTTATCTCACCTCCCCCAAGCCTGGCCTTGGGCTTGCAGAGGGGCTCAGCCACGTGGAGGGGAGACAGGACTTGTTGCAGCTGAAAGATTTCCCACACGCGCCCATAAAAGAGCCAGAATGTGACAGCCAGGCGTGTTGATACCTGGGGAAGGGAGTGGAAGTGGCTTTGGCCATGTGATTCAGAGTTTGGGTCTCTGGGCTGTTCCAGCTGGTGGCAGAGGCTGGCCCACCTCCTGCCCACAGGGCCCTCTCACCCAGTGTGAGAGCAGGACCCCAGCCCAGCCTGGCTTGGACACTCTGGGGGGTGGGCTGGAGCAGCCACTTGCCAGGTGTCCCCGCCAGGGGCCACTCCCAGCACTGCAGCCGCACTGACTTCTCCCCCAGCAGCCTGGCCCACTCTGCCTCCAGGGTCTGCAAGTGGCCCTCCAGCACCGTCTGCTCTCCTTGCAGCTGCGGCGGCAGCTCCAAGCAGACCCCTAGTCGCTGGTGGTTCTGGCCCAGCTCTTCCGAGAGTCTTTTATTCACCTGTGAAGACCCTACTCCACACGGAGTCATGGCTTAGTCTCCTTCAGGCCTGTGGGCCTCATCTGGCTGGGATCTGTCTGCACAAGCTAGCTCCCAGGCCTTTACCGATGCAGCCTCCTCCTCCCAGAGCTTCTGATCTCCTCGTCCTCTGGGGCTCAACCCTTCCAGGAGGCCTTCTCCGATTACCCCAGCCCACAGAGGCTTCTCTAAACTCCAGGCTTCAATCTGGAGCAAACGATTTAAGGCTAGCCAGTACCTGGCTGCACACCACCAGAGGGTGCTGTTTTAGTGGACCACGGTGTGAATGTGCTCCCTGGAGTTGTGTGGAGGCCCTGCTCCAATCTGTCCCTCCTGGTCATTGTCTTTTCCATGGTACCCCTAGAGCCCCTCCCCCAAATTCAGAATCCCCCAAAGACAGAGCCCAGGCTCCCCTGCTTCTCTGTCCCCTGGCACATGTGGGCACAGCCTGGCTCAGTTGCAGCCCTGCGTTCCCTGCGGGGCTGACCCTGTCATCTGTGTTGACCTACCTGGGTGAGCATCAGCAACCGCTCCTGCAGGAAGGTTGTGTCCTGAGCCTAGGTAAGGGTCTCAGCTGCTCCCATTGAGACTCCATCTGGGCCCTGACGTACCTGGGCCCCATCCCCATCCGAGCTCTGCTCCTGGCCCTGCGTGCCTGGCGCCAGCATCTCCTGCAGATATACTCAGTCCAGGATCCTGGGCTCTCCTCTCAGCCTCCAGACCATGCTGTTATGACCCTGTAGAAGCTCTTCCCTACCCTCTGGGCTCTGTTTTCCCATCTGAACTAGGAGGAGAGTTAGCTAGATGATCTCAGGGTCTTCTCAAATGTGCATGTGTGGGTGGGGGTCCCTCTCTGGCTGAACAGAAGCCTCTGTACAGTACCTGACACAGTAGCCTCCTTCCCCAGCTACTGCTCCAAGAGTGAAGACCAGAGAATGCAGTATGGGACAGGGCCAAAGGTGCGGCAGGGTCAGTGGTCAGGGCCCTGCCATGCACCCGCTTAGAGGGGGCTCTGGGGTCATTCCTACCCCAGAGGGCCCCAGGCTGGGGTCTGGGCCAAGGGGCTGTCGGCTCATCTAGTCCAAACACCACTGGGCCTTTTCCACTTCTGTCTACAGTAGCAGGATCCTGGGGACAGAAGGGTCTATCTGCCTGTCCTCTGTCACTCTGCCCCTCCCCATCTCCCAGCACCCTCACTTGTCTTCTATGTCTTGGCCTCCTCCACTCCTGTCCCTGAGATCCCCGCAGCTGGTGCCTCTCCTGCTCCAGGTGGGCCAGGGAGCATTCCACCTGCTGTGGGTAGGGCTGAAGGCAGCATGGAGCCCCTGCAGAGGGCTGGCCCTGCCTACTCTCCACCCGCTTTAAGGCATGGCAGTGTCTGCGGCCTCTGATAAAGCAGGCTGACTCCACAGGGCCCTGCCTGCTCCACCAGCTGTGATAAACCCAGCCAGGGGCCCAGCTGACGGCCCAGCATGGACCTGTGCCCTGGCTTGTACACAAGGGACTGTGTCCCACGGCTCTGAGAGGCTGCCCAGCTATTATCACTCAGGCACCAGATGTGCAACCCTCCACCCCCAGCTGGACCTGAAACACTTCCCTTCTCCACCCCAGCTGCTGATGGCTTTGGAGCTCCAGCAACAAGACCTTGGACGCTGTCATGGAATGCCAGAAAGTGGGCAGGCATGAGGAGACAGGCTGTCAACTGGGTCCCCTGGGTCCCCTGAGGCCTGGTAGGGAGGAGTGGCTCTAGGAGGGTCAGCTGTGGGCTGAGATCCCCAGGTCACTAAAGGCTTAAGTATCTAGGCCATCACACTGTGAGAGTGGCGCTGTCCACACTCTCACATGGGGCAGGGATGCTCCCCTAGAAGTCTCAGTTTGCATAGCCCCCTCGTTCTCCCTGGGGAGTGCAACTTTCACCAGAGGCCACTGGGCTTCTGAGGAAACTCTTCTGTCCACTGAGCTAAAACCAGCCATCTCCCTCCAACTCTCTCTGGGGTGGGGGGCAGGGCCCCACAGGGCCCTTTGCCTTCATCCAGTGCCCCCAGTCACACGACGCAATGCCCTGCACGCCTCCAAGGGTGCCATTCACAGAGAGGACACTGTTCAGCACAGCAGCCCTGTTGGGATCTCGATTACCCTCTGTTTCCTTTGGGTGTCCCAGACCCTGACAAGCCTTCTTTCTGAGAACATGACACCAGATGTGGTTCAGCCTGGTAAGGGGACTTTGCTAGCTCAAGGGACCTCCCAGGGGTTGCGGACAAGCAAGGAAGGTCAAGGAGAGAGGACGGGAGCCTCATTTTCTGCTTCAGAGCCAGTAGTTCACACTGGGCCCTGCCAAGTCCCAGCTCGCGTTCTCGCCTCTGCAGCACCTGTGCTTGCTCTGACAGGGTGTCCAGTGCCGCCGGAGGGTGGCCAGCCAGGTCGGCCTACTGCCATCTGCTGTCTGCCAGCCACACCCACAGGTCCTTCTCTCACTGCCTCCTGTCCTGCTCAGGGACCCTGTCTGAGCACCTACCAGGAAGACAGGAGCTGTGCTTCAGCCCGGCCCCAGGGGCTGCTGTGCCCACATTCCCCACGCTCACCTGGCAGGCCTTTCAGGGGGGCTCGGTGGGCAGGCACAGTCCAGTGGCCAGAAGTGACAGTGAGGACAACAGGCGGGGCCAGGCATCAGGTCCATGGGGCTCTGCCTCAGTAGGTCCTGAGAGCAGGGCAGATGGCAGCCCCTGGAGCTGGCACAGTCCTGCTCTCCCAGAGCACCAGCCTCTGAGGCCCCTCCTGAGATGTGGCAACCGAGGCCCTGGGGCTGCGCATGCACTTAAACCCTTCAACCCCAACTGCATGGCCCAGGATTTTCCCTGGTGGTTGAGATTTCAAACCAACACCAGCCTCAACCCCACTAAACAGTTCTCAGTTCCAGCAGGTTCCAGGAGCTGGGTGCTGACTATAGTCCGGCCACTTGCTGAACAACCAAGCTTCTCCCGTTTGGGGAGGTGGGACTGAAGCTCAGAAGGGGAGATCGATTGCCCCAGGTCATACAGGGAGTCCACCGTGAACTGGGCCCATGCTCCCCCACCCCTGCTGCTCCCCTTCCCAGTGTGGGAGTCTGGAAATGGCAGGGGTCAGGGGAACATTTGGGGGACACCGTAGTTCAGCTCTGATGTAGGAGTCAGAGCCCTCAAATCAAGTCACCGCTGGGTACTTCTCTGGCTTCCAGAACCTCAGCTGTAAGGTGGGAGCCCCGACCGCCATGCCCCACCAGCTTGGTAAGGGAACTCACGGTGTAGATAGGGGCTGCTCAGCTGGTGTTACCTCTTACCCCACTCCTCCTTACCCCCTCCCACTTCACCTCCCGGGTATAGGTGTCAGGATTCTACCATTGTCTCCCTACCCACAGCCTGGGACACCAGGCACCTGCCCAAGCAATGTGTGGACACAGGAAGAGGGCATCCCCTGAGGAGAAGGTGTACTGGGCTGAGCTCCCCCTGACCCTCTAACTGACTTGCCCACTGCTCACATTCTCAGACCTGCCCCCTGCTCCCCACTCAGGATGGCGGCCCCCCGCCGACAGGCCCTCTCCCCTCTAGACACCTTAACTCTCTCCTCTCCCCTGACTCCAGGCCAATTCCTGTAGTCCCCTCTTGAGCTGTCTTCCATTTCACCACCATACAAGGCCTCTCCGAAATGGACCATGAGAACTGGCCCCTACGCCAACCTCCCATGCCCTGGCGCAGCATGCACAACTCCTGGCTGGGTGCTCTGTCTTCCCATTTAGAAATGGGGCCTCTGCACGGCAGTGCCAGCCCTCACTGAGAACTCGAGCTCTGCTGGCTTGGTTTTGGAGGGGCTCATGGCCTGCTGGAGTGGGGAGTGGCACAGGGCAGACTGTTGAGTTTGCGCAGCCACCACAGAGGAAAGCACAGCTACAGAGTGCTGTGTGAGGACAGGGAAGGGGAGTCTGACGCTCCCTTGGGGCCCCCAGGAAGGCTTTCTAGGGGTGACCCTGGGGCTTAGGCGGGAAGGTGAATTAACTGCCCCAGAGAAGGCACAATGGATGTAGCAGGAAGGAGAGAGCAAGGGCAGCAGGAAGAGGAGGGATCAGGGAAGCTGGGGCCTGGAGGGGGCAGTGAGCTGAGCCAGAGGGGTAGAGGGGAGATCAAGAAGGGCAAGTGGCTGGTGGCAGGGCACAGGGCAGGGGTGTGCCCTGGTGCCTGGGAATCACGCTGCAGTTCTCAGCCCACACAGAAGAGACTCGGTGGGCACAATGGTTGAGGCCTGGGAAATAGTTTGGGCCTGAGGGGCAGAGGATTGTGGAGCAGGCCTCCTCCAGAGCCCACCCCCTGCGCCCCCCAGGCTCCGGTGCCAAGGTGTCAGCCGTCCAGCACTGGAGAAATGAGGGGGTGAAGGGGGAGTTAGCCAAACTTCACCTCAGGGTAGATCTTTTTCCAAGGGCCTATCTGAATCTCTGCCTCTCTTTCTTCAAGGTGTGAGTTCTTTTAGGAATAAAGAGACAAAAGAATGAAGCTCTGATGGAAGAATCTCGGGCAGGACAGCTGCTGGGCTGCAGGTTTTGGAGAGGAGTTGGGAGAGGGCTCCTACACCACTTCAGAAAAAGAGAGTTGCTTCGTTTCTGGGAGGCAGGGACTCCTGGGTTCTCGATGGCGGGAGGGCTAGTGGGAAGCTGGGTCCAACGGAGCCCCTCAGAGCCCGGTCCCCAGCCCTGGGGACAGGAGCCTCTCTGAGCTCCTCTGCCCTCAGCTGCCGACACGGTCCTGGCTTCCAGGAGCCATGGAAACCGCAGGCAACACCAAACGGTGGGAGGAGGACACACGAGCGTCCTCCCGCCCCTCCGAGTGCATGAAACCCTGAGAGGGACCCCTGCTAGCGTGGCCGCGGCCGAGGACCAAGCACTGGAGCCGGGCAAGCAGGGCGACTCGGAAGCGCCGGCCCGAGGCGGGACCCGAGGGGGCGGAATCGGGGCAGCACAACCGGGCTTTCGGTCGCGCGCTGCGCCCTGGAAGCGGCTCCTGAATTTCTATATTGGGGGGCGGGTGCATCGGGTGGGAAGGGGACCAGGAGCCGGGCAGGAGTGGGCGTTAGCGGAGCAAGGATCCGTTTTTACTTAGCTTCGGTTGTTTCCTTCGGGCAGGGCTCACGGAGATTTGGGGGGTACTAGGCACCCGCTCAAGCCACGCCTTCGGATCCCAGTTTGAGGGGAGCCAGAAGCTAACGACTAGAAAGCCCGCCGGCCCTCGGGAGCGGGGGCTGCGCCCGGACCGCGCCGCCCGGGCGGGGAGACGCCGCCCCGCGTCGGGGTCGCGCCTGCCCTACGGGGGTAGGGCGGGGGCTGGCGGACGGCCCCCGCGGCGCAGGGGACAGCTGGCGGCCCGACGGAGTCGCCCCGGGGGCAGGGCCCCACCCTCCTGCTCCGGCCCCTGCGTGGCGTGGGGGCAATTAGGGGCAGCTCCCGCCCGCGTCGCTGAGGGGACGTCCGCGAGCCGTGAGGTCTCCCAAAGGACTCGGCCTCTGTTTCCTCATCCGGAAAACAGGGGCCTCGTTATCCCGCCCTCACCGACGCGGGACCGGAGGTGGGAGGGGCTTTGAGGACCCCACGCTCGCGGCCTCGGCAGAGGAGTCGTCGAGTGCCTCCGAGAGATGGCGAGGGGGGCCTGACGGCGGCAGGGCTCGGGCTTTATGAACTGAGAACCGACGCTGGCCCTTTTCCTGCTGTGCTCAAGGAGAGGGAGCCCCCTGTACCCCAGACCCCGTCCCTCGAGGCCCTGCCGACGGGGCTCTCGGGCGTCTTCCCAGACACTGCTCTGCGTGCATATGGAAGCTTGGGCGTGCCGCCATGGCTTTCCCCCCCCCCCCCCACACACACACACAAAGAGAATAAGGTCTCATTTGCTTCTTTCACGTAACCGAGTCGTGACCGCCTTCCCGAGCCTCGGGCACAGACCTCCATAGTCTTTAGCGCCCTCCGGGGCCCCGGCACCGGGCGAGCGTTCAAAGTCCTCCCGGTTCTCACCGAGGAGACAGCGAAAACAATGCCCTCCTCCCCGCGCGCAGCAAGGGTTGGCGGGCACAGGCGGGGTCGGGGCGGCAGAGCGGGCCAGCCCCCGGTCGGGCCGGGGCTCCACCTTCCGGCTCCTAGCGCCCGCCGGCGGAGGACAGCGCCCCTGTCGCGTCCTTGGGGCCTACGTGCGTCGCAACACGGCGCGGGGCGGGCCGCGGCCTGGGACGTCCCCTGGGCTCTCCCGGAACCAGTCTGCACAGCTGCCGCACCGACCGGGGCGGAGAAGACGGGTCCTCCAGAGCCTTCGAGTCGGGGGCTAGAGCGGCCAAGCCACTGAGCTGGGTCGAGCCCGCGCTGGCGACGGCTGCGTCATGTGGGGGGCGGGGCCGCCACGGGCGGAGGCCGGAGCCGGAAGCGGAAGAGGCTCTCGGAGCGGGGAGTGGGGCCTAGCTGCAGCCGGAGCCTGGGAGACGGTGAGTGCGGGCCCGGGCCCGCGAGGGCGGCGGTGGCGGGGGGTGAGTCGGCGGTGCGGGCGCGCTGGGTGCGGTTCCCTGGGCTCTCGGTTCGGTGTCGACCTGTTCTCGTTCTTTCTCCTTGTCGGCCTAGCTCAGACCGCGGCCCCGACCTCTCACCCCTGACCCGCCGCTTCTCCCCCGGAGCGCGGTCACCGCACACCCCGACCTCTCGATCCCGTGGTGTCGGAGTCCGAGCCTGAGCGGCCTCTGAGGTCCCTGCAGGGATCCAGTTTCAGCCCTGCACCTGCCCGCGGAATGGGGTCGGGGTCCTACCCGGGATAGCCTGGAGGAGCATTCAGGCCCCCCCAGCCTCCTTCGAGGCTTGTTCCGCAGACGACTCCTTTCCGCGCGGCCTGGAGTTTGATTCTGGCCCAGGCTAGCCTTCTCCCTGCCCCCCAGGTCTCCCCTTGCTGCCACTGGCGGCGGTTATGGGGGACGGGGCTCTGAGACCCGACGCTCCGGGAAAGGACGCGAGCGAGGGCCCCGGGCTCCCTGCGTGTTTTGCTGTGATTGTGGAGCCGCTCCAGCCCGGGGGAGGGGCCTGGCCAAGCTGACTGTACAAATGCCCTGGCTGCTCCCCGGCTCGGGAGTCTCTGTGCTTTAGTTCCGGGTGCGGGTGGCTTGGTGTGAAGCTGGGGTGGGAATTGCCTGAGCCAGGCCCCCGTCGAGGCGGAGTTGGCTGCCTTCCAGCTTCCCTCCTCCGTGCCCTTGAAAAGGAGGAGCGTTTCACCCGGTGGTGGCAGCATGCAAGGTGGCAGGTTTGAGGTTGCAGTGGTGGGGCAGCGTCAGCCAAAAATAACCGTGGGGCGCTGGGGTGGCTGGCATCCGGGAGGGCAGCCGCTGACCTGGCTGGCTACTCTTCTTGTCTGCCCAGTTCTCTGGCCAGGAACAGCAAATGAGAAGCCAGCTAGGCCTGTGCTCAGAGAAAAGCTGGCATTCTCGGCCTGGTTTCCTTGACATTATCTTTTTCTTCATTTTGCAGAGCAGAGCTCTCTGGAGCATAATTGTGGCTTTTAGCATTTTTAAATAACCCGTTTGCTGTGGTCTCAGAGAATCAGAGATAATTGAAGAGAAGTGAGCCTTAGAGCCCTGGCTGGGAAGATAATCAGGGGCATCTAGTATTTCCAGTATTTCACCTGTCTAGGATATGTTAAAGGAGAGGTTATCTCCTCTATGATTGCTTTATGTGTGGTACTTTATAGCTCTCATATTTGTCTTCTTTGCCAAGTTGGCTGGGAGGTGTTGTTATCTCCATTTTCCAGGTATGGTAACCAAGGCCTAGAGTGACTCGTATAAGGTCACGAGCTCAGGAAGTGGCATTACTGGGATTTAGTTAAGGATTTTCTACCTAGAGCTCTCCTTGCACACTTTGGAAGGGACTTTGGAACTTTTTTACTGTTCCTTCAGTATTTCTTGTGGGCCCAGACCTGTGCTAGGCATTTGACCTAAAGGCATGTGTGACACATGTACTTAAAGGAGTGACATAATTTAATCTTTGCAGAACCCTGTAAGAAATTACTATTCTCTTGTCGCAAGAGGAAGCTGGAGGTCAGAGTAGTTTAATAACTTGCCTGAAGGCACACAGCTAGGAAGTGGCAGTGCCAGGATTCAGATTGACATCTATCTGACTGAAGCTGTTTTCTTTCTACTAATGTGAACATGTGTGAACATAAGATCGTTTAGGTCCCAGAAGGGAGTCTTTGGCCTAGTGTGGACTAGACTGTGTTCTCCAGCTCTGGTGCTTTGTCTGCACAGTGAGGATGGGCAGGGCTTCTGCCTTGGCCACCAGAGCATTTTCCATGTCACTTAGTGAGATGTGAGATAGCGCCTTTGTTCCATAGCTTGGGCACCTGACCTAGGGTCATCACAGAAAAACAGTGAAACATTAGTCAGCTGAACATCAAAACAGAAGAGCAGTCTAAGCTCTTGAGGAGCTCTCGGTGATTCTACATAGTATTTATCTCCAGGGATCATGGGGGCTTGGACTTCCAAGTGGACGGGGAAGACACCTGCTGATGGGGAGATTGAGGGCATCTCAGGATCAGGATCTTGGAGAAGGAAGATCAAGGAGAAGTTTGATCAAGGAGATCAGGATCAAGGAAAAGCTCCCAGGGCTTTGGTCAGATAGGCCTCACTGTCCTGCTCATGCAAGGGGAGCCATTGTGCTCTGCCCCTGACAAACCCTTCTCATGAGATGGGGTAGCCTCTCTGGGTTTGTCCAAAATGTGCTTGGTCAGGCGAGCCCAGGACTGACTACCACTGGAGGTTGTCAGAGAGGCTGGCCACGATCTCTGGCTTAGCCTTCCCCTGGAGGCAATGTCAGGGTTTTCGGTGTGGGTGGAACAGGGAGCTGGCCTCACATAGCCATCTTTCTCAGCTGGTGGCCGATACACCCTGGCAATTTCCTGTGGCGGGTAGAAGTCCCTGTTGAATGGGGATAGTGAGGTGAAGCCCTTTCGGCCTGCCTCCCTAGCACACAAGCCTGCCAGACAGCCAGCCGTCTGGCTACTCCTGAGATGGGCGCAGGAGAGGGTACACTAGTGATACTGTTGGATAGAGGTAACGCACTGCCTGGCATGGTGCTGCAGAGGTCTGAGGATGCTAAATAGGCATTGGGCAAGATACTTGGACGCTCTGAGGACTCTGGCATCTTTACTGGTGCTAAGACTGTATAGACCAGCAAAAGCTGGACAGACCCCCATGTCTGCTTGGACAGACCCTCAGGTGGGCTAGGGAAGGTTTGTGAGACCCTGTGTACGTCTTTCTCCAAGGGCTGATCATCTTGTTTCTGCCTGTGGCTCTTCACACTGAGTTGTGGTCCTTGTTGTATTATGTGGGGTCCAGTTCAGGGCCTCAGCCAGGCAACTTGGCTTCTCAGACTTGAGGGCTTCCCCTCTTGTTCCTGTGTTTTGGCTTCCTGCCAACAGCCCTTTGGCCTCTGGCTTGACACAGCAGTTACTTCATAGGCCCCTGCAGACAGGCAGGAGGGAATTGAGTGCAGGAGCCTCCCATTTCTCCTTGACCTTGGTCTCCTGTGATGGTGCTCAACAACTCCCCCCCCGCCCCCCGCCGCCGCATGTTCCACCTCAGCACCTGTCTTGGCTCGCCCAGTTCCCTGAGTGCTCAGGCCACCAGGCCAATGATGCTGTGTTGGGGAGGCAGCTGTTTGTTTGTTCACTGGCAGAGAAGGGTGTTACCCATTGTCTGCTGTTTGACCAGTGTGACCTCCGAGTTCTTCCTCACTTCATAAACCCCTGGGAGGGGCTACCCCTAAACAGAACAATGGGCCTCTTCTTCAGGAGCGCCTAGGCTGCCTGAGCAGCCCTGTGGCTGGAGGTGGCTGGCTGTGTGTTTAGCAGGGCTTTCTATTTCTCGTGGCCTAGATGCATCACTGTAAGCGATACCGCTCCCCTGAGCCAGACCCGTACCTGAGCTACCGATGGAAGAGGAGGAGGTCTTACAGTCGGGAGCATGAAGGCAGACTGCGATACCCATCTCGAAGAGAGCCTCCACCCCGGAGATCTCGGTCCAGAAGGTGAGAGGGAACTAGGTCAGAAGGAAGGGCTCCTTCAGGTGACTGCCGCTTCTGTGGCTGCACCTCGATCACTGCCTTGTCCTCTTCGGGTTTCTTCCTGATCTCACCTGCAATCCCTGGCCTCAGCATTCACTGCTATCCTTGCTGCCCCTTCTTTCTCCATCCTTGAATTGTTTTTCTCCCAACACATTTCCCTGTTTTCTAGGCCAGCATCTCCCTTGCTAACCTCTGAGCCTTCCTCGGTGGGCATTTGGAACGTAACCTCAGCCCTTTCCAGGGGTTGGTCCATGGTTCTATCTCAGCCCCTGGACCAAAATTACAGTCTCAGCAGGCCACAGGGAGCTCCGGGGCGTTGGAACCCTCAGAGGCCCTCAGCCGTGCTTACCTTCCCTTCGTCTTCACTGTGCTCTGCCTTCTGTGGCACTAGAGGGATGCTGTCAGTAGCTGAAGTTCTTGACGTTGGACTTCCCACGTACACTCCCCCCTCCCCCACATCCCCCAGCCTGAGGGCCTCTGCTCCAGCAGGCTACCCTTGTGAGCCCCTTGCACAAGGGGCTCCACTGCACACCCCTTGCCTGGTAGCAGAAACCTGGCTAGTGGGAGGAAGGGCCCCATCTGACCAGTGTCCCCATCCCCCTCTTGGCAGCCATGACCGCCTGCCCTACCAGCGGAGATACCGGGAGCGCCGTGACAGCGACACATACCGGTGTGAAGAGCGGAGCCCATCCTTTGGAGACGACTGCTATGGGTCTTCACGTTCCCATCATCGTCGGCGGTCACGGGAGAGGGAGCCATACCGGACCCGCAAGCATGCCCACCACTGCCACAAACGCCGCACCAGGTCTTGTAGCAGCGCCTCCTCGGTGAGTGGTGGCCAGAGTGCGCTGGCTGGGGCTTAAAGGCCTCATCTCTTTCTAGCCTTCTCTCAGGCTGGCTGGTCTGGGTGAGTACTGCCAGCCCTGCGCACGCGCATTTGGTGTGCGTGCATGTGTGTGTGTATGTGTTGTCTAGTCCAGGTGCAGGGCTGAACAGCGCGCCCGGCTCCTCTATCTTCTGGCCCATTGGCAGTGGCAGCGATAGGGGCTCTGGCTCCGTCCGGCGCTGACTGGCCCCTGGCCTCTCTGTGTCTCCGCACTGCTTCAGGCATAGGCCACATGGTGCAGGTGGCTGTGGACACTTCGTAAGGATCCTAATAGGGTTGCTGGTATGTGGTCTGGAGCTGTATGGCCTGGTCCTTCCCACCCACAGATTGCCTCCACATGGAGCTGAGTGCTCTGACTGGTGTGGATGGCACCCACCTACCTCTGCAGTCTCATCTCCACACCCCTCCCCAAAGGTCTGGAGGCTGGAGTGCCCACGGGTACGGGATGGTCTACTTGTCAGTGAGCTCTGACTGGGAGCTTCCCTTCTGACCTCCTGCCAGGCCCTCTTCAGCCTAGCTTCTTCACATGAGGGGCAATCAAGGCAAGGGGAACGAGCTGCCTGTGTGACGGGCATGTGAAGAAATGACAGAAAGGTCCACAGCCCCAGGCTTTATCCAGTTGCAGGCCACGTGCCAAGAGCAGGGCCTGGCAGTGTTCCTAGCCTGGAAGGTTGTGTAGATCTCTGCTGAGACCAGGAGCCCACACTGCACTCAGATCCCTGTGAAGGAAAGCCACTTGTGTATCCCTGAGGTTGTCTGTCTTCTCTTCTCCTCCCCATCCCTCTTTCCTCCTTCATTCCCTCCCGCCGGCCATGAGGAGTAGTGGCGGAACCAGTGGAGGAGGCCAGGCATCTTCTCTGCCCAGCTCTCCTGTGACTTCTTTGAGTGGCCATGGGTTGAGGGTTGACTGTGCAAGTGCCCAGCAGGGCCTGGTGGCCTCTCTGCACACTGCCACCCACTGCCACCAGATGGCAGTGCAGGTCTGTGGCTCTGTTTCTTCTCTTTTTGGTGCCTTCTCTTGTCATGAGGCTCGGGATGGGCCTGGCCTGTGAGTAGCATGGGTGCCAAGGCCAGGGCAGGAGCTGGCTCAGGGCCTGTGCGGGCCATCATGGTAGAGGGCCTGGAGGTCAGCTGGCCCAGAGGGACCCAGGCTCCTTCCCTGCTCGTGGCTGGTGGCACAAGGGCTGCTGATGGAAGGCTGTTTCGGATGGTGATATTAAGTCTGGCCAAGGATGCCGTCTGGGGGGCAGGTAGCAGCTTGGCTCTGAGTGGCAGCTGTCGGGCACGTTCAGGATTGTACATGCGAACAGAGGCAGGCAAGGACAGGCAGGGCATTCTGCAGCTGAAGCCAGAGTGTCCTCTGACCATTCTGGATGATCGGACCCAGTCTGGGCCAGCTACCTTCTTGCGCCGTTCATGAATCACTGCGTCTTCGCTCTGTTTGAAGCCGTCATGGGAGGGTCCGGGAGGGGAGATTCAGTGGAGGAGGGAGTCAGGGCTGTGGCTCTCCGCACGGCCCCGGCCCCTCAGCAGCAGAGGCTGGTCATCTTTCTGAGCGTTTGCCACGCCCTTCTCTTAGATAATGTCCGAGTTTTCTTTACATACCTGTAGCTGTTTTTACTTTTCTGTTTTTGAAGTCAGTTTGTGTCTTGACGTGTCCCTTGCAATATCCCTATCGTTATATATGCTGTGTGCCTTATGAAATGCTGGGATCTGGAAAATCCAACCAACCAACCCACCGGCTCCTCACCGTCTCCACCTCTGCCTTTGACTGACACCTCAATCTGTCAATCGGAACCGCCTACCATGCGATTGGTCGGATGGCGTTTCGGGGGGCGGTGCATGCAGAGAAGCCAACAGAGCAGTAAGCGCAGCAGCCGGAGTGTGGAAGATGACAAGGAGGGCCACCTGGTGTGCCGGATCGGCGATTGGCTCCAAGAGCGATGTACAGCCACCTTTCGTAAAACTTTACCTCTCTACTTTCTACCCCCCTTGTTAGATGAGACCTCTCCTGCCCGGAGGGGCCTCTAGTGCGCGTGGCGCCTTAGCGGGGCCACCAGTAATTGCCTGAATGACACAGACGCTAGCAACTTCTGTTTTTAAGAGTGTAGCAGTGAGAGAGCAACCTTTTTTGTTTTTGAGAATTTGAATGCTGTGAACTTGCAGGAGCTGCCGACCCTCTGCCCTCCAGACCCTCACGCCCTGCTTCTTTTCTCTCCTAGATGAGATCGTGGGGAACCTGGGTGAAGGCACCTTTGGCAAGGTGGTAGAATGCTTGGACCATGCTAGGTGAGCCATCTTCTTGGGAAGAGCTAGCGAGAGCTTCTTGAATGTGGTGGCAATTAGAGCTTAACTTTTTTCTTTTTGATGGGTAGCACCAAAGGAGGGTTCTGATCTGCACATGTTGGGGTTTTCCTGATCCCCTGAGATAGGAGGGAGTTCCAGGGGTTCCATAGGCACGTGGCATCCCTGCTCACAAATTGCTCATCAGTGAATGGTGGTACCCCAGGTTCCGTGCGTCCCCAGGGCTGTGTTGGTGGATATCAGAACAGGGCCAAGGCCCTGGCTCCTCTGTGGTCTGGCTCTGCTTCCTGTGATCTCTTTTAGGGTCTGGACTTCGGAGGGGGTTGAGAGTACTGCTGAGCCCAGCCCAAGCATGAGCCCCCACCCCCTTGGAGGTCTGCCTGAGAGGCTGTGCAGGTCCCAGTTGAAAGAAACAGGACCCTGAGCTTTCTCACCAAGCAGGCCGCTGCCTTCTGCAGTTTGGCTAGGGTTTAGTGTGGGCCCTTTTGAGTGTGCTCAAGTAGAGCAAGGTAGACCTATGCGTGTTAGGGTGCTGCTGGGGGCACCTTGGTCCCTTGCAGGCTGAACAGTGAAATGCTTTTGTCCCCTTGCCATTCTTCAAGCCTGGAATCATTGCCTCTTCCACCTTAGGCTGGGAGACTACCTTCTTGGAGCCCATTGCCTCCTTGTCTTAATGGCCTTCTCATTGGTTCAGTGCTTTAGCTATAAAGTGTTTGTGTCCTTCCTGTTTCATTTGAGCCATGTGCCGCCCATACGTGACCCTTTCACTATTTTAGAGATGGAAGAAACATGCTCAGAGTTTGGCCATATGCCCAAGCTGTTGAATGGCAGAGCTGGGTACTGCAGTACTGCCGTGTTCCCACTGTCAGAGGGCTGCTCAGAAGGGACACTTAAACCCAGCAGTCCAGCCAGCCCTGCAGCCCCAAGTTAAGGTGGTGATGGTGATTGAGAGGAAGCCTCCCTGGGCTTTCAGTTCCCATTTAAACACCTCTCAGACCCAGTGTAGCCCAAGAGGTTAGGGTTGGGACCAGTAGGCATAGGGACACGTAGACTGTACTGTGACCAGAGAGATGTGGCAGATCTGAGAGCTGTGACACATGGGGGCATCTAAGCTCTCTGAGCTGTGCCCCTGGAGGGAAAGTGAGCCTCTGAAGTCACTAAGGGACAGGCACAGGGCTCAGGAGACTTTTAGGGGGTCCAAAGGGAGTTGACCAGCGGGGTTATTGTGAGGAGGCAGAATTTAGCTCAGCAAAAGGAAGGGCCTTATCCTCAGAGCTACCCAACCCTGCCGTGGAAGTGATGAGCTCCCTGTGTTGAGGGTCAGAGTGCCATTGAGGGATGCTGTTCTGGGAGGAGGCTAGAGTGGGTAGCCTTTCCTCTGAGGTCCTTTCCTGCCCTGAAAACATGGGAAAATGGGATAGGGAGAGAAAAGCAGGACATTCTCTAGAAGATGCTTCTGCTCAGGGGCCTGTGAGCCTTGCCTTAGGCACCCAGGCCAGCCTCAGAGGCCACACCCTTGCAGGCCAGGACTGTGTCATTCCAATTTCCCACCAGGCATCTGAACTCTGGCTGCCCCTTCCTGACAGCCACTGGGCCTGGTATCCAAACCTCAGCAGGTTTCCTTCTTGGCTGTCATCCTGCAAGTGGCCTCAGGGGTGGGAAGTGCAGAGCAGGAATTGTTAAAATTCTCTTTGGACACTGAACAAGGGTTCCTGGCACTCAGTGGTCTCTGATATATGCCATGGCTGGTAGGTACGTGGGGCTGGAGGGGGTGTGGTAAAGGGAGTGGCTGTGAGCCTCCCAGTGAGAGGACCCTCCTGCTGGCACCCTTACCCTCTTGCCAGGCCTTCACTCCATCCTGGAACGCCCACCCCAGGGGGAGCCCTTTCCCCAGACTGCACCTGTGCTTGGGAAGGTCAAGAGGGGCCACAAGAGGGTTCTGGGTGGGATGGCCTGGCCAGGGACAGGGCTGACTGGCCTACAGGTTGGATTACTGAGTGAGCTCTAGGGCTGGTGCTGGTCAGCAGGATAGCCCTCTATTTCTCTGCCCACTCTCCCCTGGGAGCTGGCAGTGGCTGAGATCATAAAAGCCTAAGGATGGCATGGATGCCAAGACTGTTAACTCACAGATGCCAGGGGAGCTTGCTGTGAGGAGTTTGGAGGTCTGGTGTTGCATGGAACAGGCTAGGCATTAAGCATCTGCTCTCTTCAGGGCAGGCCCTGTTCCTGGAGTCCTGAGTGGTAGTTGCAGGGAGTTGCTGAGTTGGGGTGGAGGGTGGGGGAAGGGCTGGGCAGCTTCTCATGAGAACCTTTGCTTCCTTCCCTGGTCCCAGAGGGAAGTCTCAGGTTGCCCTGAAGATCATCCGCAACGTGGGCAAGTACCGGGAGGCCGCCCGGCTAGAAATCAATGTTCTCAAAAAAATCAAGGAGAAAGACAAAGAAAACAAGTTGTGAGTTTTGGCAAGGAATGGGAGGGGAATTTTCAGTGGAGACAGTGTCCACTCCAGTCCCAACTGCCTGGACCCCCCAGGCTGAGCAGTGTCCTCTCACCTGGTTGGCACCATGCCTCCTCCTTACACCCCGATCCAGGGGTTTGGCGAGTGAGTCTTGGTGGAAGGAGCCTTTGGACTTCAAGCCAGGCTCTACTTCACCTGCTCTGTGTTCTGAGGCAGGCCTCCCTGGGTTATGGGGGGCACTAGCCAAGATATAAACTTGAAGCTGTTTGGGGCTCTTGCGTGGTCAGAGACATCCAAAGGAGAGCCGCCTTTGGCACACAGACACTGAGCGTTTCCTCTCCTGTAAGCACTGTGCTGAGCCCCGCAGACCCTCAGGAAGCTCAGCTGAGGGAGTTGGAAAAAGCAAGACTAGTCCTGTGGAGTGTACTGGCATTATTCCATCTGTTCTGAGGTGCCAGGACCATGACATATCATAAATAGGTGAGGCAGCAGACCTCAGACCAGAATGACCTCCGTCTCCCCACAGCAGGAAGTTCAGTTGCTCTGGGTAACAGCTGGTGGGGAGATGTGCTCTTCTTCTCTTAACTGATTCTCTTTCTTCACATATACCTGCATTCTGGTGTGTGACCCAGTGGCCTGGGAGGGAGTGGGGACTGGCTTCATCTGAGGGAGGGGGTGGGGTAGCCAGCCCCCACAGCATGGAGCCTGAGTCCCACCCATCCTTCTCCCCCAGC
Organism: Equus quagga; assembly: GCF_021613505.1. Taxonomy (NCBI): domain Eukaryota; kingdom Metazoa; phylum Chordata; class Mammalia; order Perissodactyla; family Equidae; genus Equus; species Equus quagga. The sequence continues at coordinate 66,940,468 of NC_060268.1, forward strand.
CTGTGCGTCTTGATGTCTGACTGGTTCAACTTCCATGGTCACATGTGCATCGCCTTTGAGCTCCTGGGCAAGAACACCTTTGAATTCCTGAAGGAGAATAACTTCCAGCCTTACCCCCTACCACACGTCCGGCATATGGCCTACCAGCTCTGCCACGCCCTTAGATGTAAGTGTCCACCCTTATCTGGAGCATGGGGCGGCCACATACCTGCAGCAAAGACACCTGGTAGTCTCACTCTCCCCCATTCACTCTAGCACATTGCCTAACATTCTCCTGGGCCTGAGAGACACAAGGGCCCCTTTGGCTGAAAGGCCTTCAGGTAGGAATCTGTAATAGAGAGGCTACAGTGCCCTTCAGTGGCCTCCTGAGCCACCCTCTGCCCCCAGGCACTCAGGAAGAAAAAAAAGGAAAGAGCTGCTCTAGACTTAGCCCCGCTACCAACCGCATTCCCGCCTTCCTGCATAGGAGGAAAAGGTTGAAGGTCCTGCCCACACGGACACCCTCTGTCTAATCATCACTTCGCATCTGTCTGCCAGCCTTTAAGAGCATATTTGATGGTGCCTGTGCTCAGTACTGCAGGATCTGCAGTGGTTGGAGCAGGACAGAAGGGTTCGTTGGAGAGGACGTAGATATACCTAGAGCTGGACTGTGCAGGGTGTGCATAGATGGTCTGGGAAGAGCATTCAAGCAAGGTGGGCAGCTGAGTGACAGCCCCAGAGCCTGGCATGTGCTGAACCTCACTGGTGAAGAGAAGGCCCATGTTGGGGAGAGGTGGGCTACACTGTTGTGAAGGTCTTGAGTGCAAGATGGGAGCCTGGGGCCTGAAAGTGATAAATGGCAAGGCACCACCATCAGTGGGACAGGGGCTGGAGGGGAAAACTTCCTGCTCAGGGCTAAGGACGAGGAAAGGCAGGGCCAGCTTCACAGGTTGTGCTTCACAGGTGGCCCTGTGCTTGGTTTAATGCTCTGTTGCCACTATCTTGACATTCTTAATCATTTTTCAATAAGGAGCCCTGCAGATTATGTAGCTGGTGCTGGGGAGAGGGAACCACCCCAGAGCTGATGCTGCAGCTTTGGTGAGAGACCAGTTCAGGCGGCCTGGGCCCTGCAGAGGAGAGGCGGAGGGTTTTTGGAATGGAGAAAGTCTCCTCCACCCTCTCTTCTAAAGTATCAGAATTGTCCAAGGCCGCAAGCACAGGCAGAGTACAGTCTGCTCCCTTGGCCCCCTGCTGAGGTTAGGGGTGTGAGGGGCTCTGGTAGGCTGTCTTTGGAGGAGGGATCTGGCCTACAGCTGGAAAGAGGGCCAGCGAGGAAGCCCAGGTGCTCAGTGTCTGCTTCCCTCCTCTCTCCCACTTCCCCAGTTCTACACGAGAACCAACTGACCCACACAGACTTGAAGCCAGAGAACATCCTCTTTGTGAATTCTGAGTTTGAAACCCTCTACAATGAGCACAAGGTATTGGTGGGGGAGAGGGTGAGGCCCTCTCCAGGGGTGGGTTACCCTCTGGGACAGACTCCTGACCTGGCTGACTTGCATTTCAGAGCTGTGAGGAAAAGTCAGTGAAGAACACCAGCATCCGAGTGGCTGACTTTGGCAGTGCCACCTTTGACCATGAGCATCACACGACCATTGTGGCTACCCGTCACTATCGCCCGCCTGAGGTGATCCTTGGTGAGTGACTGTATAGCCCTTAGCCCCCATAAAGTGTGCAATTGGGAGGGTATGAATAGAAGCAGTGACGAGCCTGTGTGCCACCCAGGGTCAGTGTCATGAGTCACTGTGGTGGTTGACTTGGCCTTACTGAGAAAGGGACTTCTACTAGGATTTGGGCAAGAGTCCTACCAGCCAGTATGGCAGCTGCTCTGTGACCTCTAGGCTGGGAGCACAGGACTGGATCTCATAGCCTCTCCCAATCTTGGCTTTCAGAGCTTGGCTGGGCACAGCCCTGTGACGTCTGGAGCATTGGCTGCATTCTCTTCGAGTACTACCGGGGCTTCACACTCTTCCAGGTAAGGTCTGCCACGTGGCTCCACTACTCTGAGCACTGCTACTCTGACAGGCTGCAGGGGCCTCGTGCGGGAAACCCTTCCACCCTTACCAGTTGTGAGATTTAGACTCCTGAGGGTTGCAGATGCTCTGGGGAAGGAAGAGGTGAGGGTAGCTGGAGCACTCAGGGAGTCTTGCGCTGGGTCATCAAGGATGGAAGATTGGGGTGGGAGGAGTGCGCATCGTCGGCATGGAGATGGGCTGAGGCGGGGCACGTTCTAGGGAGAGTGAGGGGAGCTATGCAGTCATGGATGAGTCTACCTGAAGGGCCAGGGAGTGTGACCCGGACCTGAGAGAACAGGCTGGCCGACTGCCACCAGGTCAGAGAGGCTGGCACTGCTGTTCTATTGGTGGGTTTGCATCTCCTGGGGTCAGGAGGGCACTTGCCCATCTGTTTTGCCCCTCACTCTCCCTAAGGCGGCTGAGACTGGTACTGACCCCCACTTGCTCTATCCCTGACCTTCCATAGACGCACGAAAACCGAGAGCATTTGGTGATGATGGAGAAGATCCTAGGGCCCATCCCATCACACATGATTCACCGTACCAGGTAAGGAGCCCTGGTAGCTCCCTCAGGGCTGGCCTAGGGAACTTTCCCCTCTTGGCTGTAGGTTAACAAGCTACTTGATAGTCTTTGCAGGACATCCCAGGGATCCTGCCAGCTCACAGCAGCCTTCCCTGTACATGCCTGTGGGGGATCTGGCAAACCAGTTGCCCAGAATTTCCTGCCCTACTAGGTCAGGCCAGGACCCCCTGCCTGGCTTTGCTGCCATTCCCTAGGCTGCCGCTGTCTTCTCCACCCCAACCCAAGACTTGTCCCTCTCCCTTCATTTTCAGGAAGCAGAAGTATTTCTACAAAGGGGGCCTGGTTTGGGATGAGAACAGCTCTGACGGCCGGTATGTGAAGGAGAACTGCAAACCTCTGAAGGTCAGTTTCTGGCTTCCCCCAGCTCAACTCATGCTCAGGCATTGGGCAGACATACAGCAGAGAGACAGGCTAGGCAGCTAAAGGCTGCCTCCTTGCTCTGGCTATATGGGCGGCTGCTGGGTGCTGGCAACGCGGCTTGCAGACTGCCCCAGAGGGGCCCTTAGCCCTACCCCTTCCCCACAGGGTGGCTATGAATATAATTAGGGAACACCAGAAGAGCCAGATGTCAGCCACCCTGCTGCTTCGGCACCCTCCCCACCCCTCAATTTTGGGAAGAACTAGGCAGGACTGAGGTGAGGGGGAGGGAAGACCTAGACATGGCCAGGAAACCTCTGTCAACTGCATTTGATGCTCAGACAAATGAATTTCGCAGAGGTGATTTCTGTCTGCCTATCAGGACTTTGCATGTGGGGGCAGAGGCACCAAGTCAGGAAGACATCTAGGAGCCTGACCAGTTCAGAGCAAAATGCTTATATACACAGGCATGAAAGGAAAGGAGCTGCTCGTTGTCCAGGAGGGCAGAAGCAGTCCTTCAGGGAGGCATCACTGCCTCCTAAACCCAGTAAGGCTTCCTAGAGGCAAGGGGACCTGCTATGCCTTCCCATGGCCCTGCCATCACACTGAGGCACCTTGTGTCCCTGAGCAGAGTTACATGCTCCAAGACTCCCTGGAGCACGTGCAGCTGTTTGACCTGATGAGGAGGATGTTAGAATTTGACCCTGCCCAGCGCATCACACTGGCGGAGGCCCTGCTGCATCCCTTCTTTGCTGGCCTGACCCCTGAGGAGCGGTCCTTCCACACCAGCCGAAACCCAAGCAGATGACAGGTGCAGTCTGCTGCATGAGGAGATGGGGAGCGGGACTGGGCTGCCCAGCCCCATTTTCTCCAACCTCTACCGCCAGGCCCCAGGGCCAGAGCCACCCAATGAACAGTGCAATGTGAAGGAAGGCGGGAGCCTGCAGGGGAGGAGACGTGATGCCCGGCAGCCAGAAAGCACAGATTTGACCCAAGCTATTTATATGTTGTAAAGTTATAATAAAGTGTTTCTTACTGTTTGTAACCCCTGGTACCAGTGTGTCCATCTCCAGGCTCCTTGCCTTCTCCCTTCCCTACCTTATGAATAAAGTCTTTCTTAGCAGTTCAGCTTGTGGAGAGCTAAGTGTGAACTGGGCCAGGCACAGAAGGGCTAGCCAGTGAAGACCAGAAGCTGGGGTGTCCTTCTGGGCCCAGGAGAAGAGCAGTTTATAGCCCTGAGACAGGGCCGCCCTGAGGCAGCAGGCCTGCTGGACAGTCCTAGAAAGTACCTGAGCCTTGACCTGCACCTGCTCCCCAGCTGGCCTCTGTACCTCTCTACTCCAAGGAATTTAAGGGAAATGACCCACTGTAGTTAGCCAAGCAACAGCTAGTTTTACCTATCTTTCCAGCCCTGTCACTGGCTGGGACTTCAGGCTGTACATGCACAACCACCATGGTTTACTGAAGGCTGTCAAGCATGAGACAATCAAAGTGGGCTCCTAGGGCTGGGGTGGCAGTACCTCACTGCAGCCTGCAGAACAATTCACCACAGAGCAAAGGACTCCATCATTCAGCTTTATTTTAGTGCTGGTTTTTGGTTCCCCAAGAGCTGCATGAGTGATAGGCTTGACCACCTGATTGGGGCCCCTTGGGGACGGGGCACTGTGCGCAGGATGCCTCTGAAAAAGAGTTGGAGAGAGAGGAATCATGCTTATCTTTGATACCACTGGGGAAGGCCCAGGCCAAGAGCAAGGAGAGGCTCCAGTGCCACCTGGGGAGAGGAGTGAGAGGCTTGGGCACAAACTCCCAGTGGCCTCTCAACAAGGCCTTTACCCTCAGGGCCACTGTGACTTACTGGGGCAAGCAGAGTCTTCTGAGCCAGGGTTCTTCTAGCTCATTTTCCATTGTACCCAATCAGGGGACCCAACTGCATTAACAGGAAGCCAGAACCTTTTTAATGGTTGCTTACTCAAATGCCTGTAATCCAGCACTGCTCCTCAGATTATGGCCCTGCCTCTAAAGTGGGGGCCCCATCTTGAGAGCTGCTTGGCCCTGAGAGTGAGCAGAGGCTCAGGGAGGATACACAACACAGGGTCACAGTCTCTGGCCTCCTCCCACTGCTGGAGACAATTTAACATTTGAGGGAGGATGAGAGGAAAGGAGGGACCAGCCCTCTCTGCCCTGCCTCATCTGCTCCTGGCTATGCTCCTATAAGAAAAGTGTTAACTAGCCTGAAACTCACGGGACTAGGGCCTACCCTGTGTCCACAATCCTTGGTGAGCCCTCCCACTCACCCCCTTAACCACAGTAGGTGGGCACAGAGCAGAAGCCTGAAGTCCTGAAAAAGGCTTCAAAGCACAAGCCTTTTGCAAAGGCCCCTGCTAGGGACTCCAGGGCATGGCTCCTGTTCCACCAGCCTCCAGGGCCTAGGCCTCTGAAGGTCTGGGGGCTTAGTTGCCTTAGGATCCGAGCAGCAGTGTGTTCCTATGGCTGAGCCCCAACCAGCTAGCTCATCTACAACTAGCCTCATTTTGGCATCTTTGAGATAGGGAGTGGACAGCCACAAAGGGTTCAAAGCCCAGACACTGTCAGAGCTGGGGTGGAGCCCAAACAGGGGAGGGACATGCACCCTGCTCTGGGATGACAGCTGCAGAGGACCGTTTCAGGGGCAAGGCAGAGGGGGCAGAAGAGAGTAGGGATATGTACGTGCAGGCAAGAAGGTGGAGGGAGTGATGGCCTAGGACAGAAGCACCAGGGAGCCTCTTCTGGCTCAGCACCAGGCTCCCCCAGGGGCCTCCCCAATACTGAACATTAAAGCTGTACCCGGAGGGGTCTGGCCCCAGACTAGGCAAAGGCTCAGCCCCCAACTAGAGAGGGTACGGTGTGGGGGGGCACTGCTGGCAAGATGGGCACTGTGGTTCTACAGTAATGTAACCTTACACCTGTGCTGAAGACAACAGAAAGAAGAGTATAAAATCCCAATACAGTAAAACCATCCTCATGGCACCCCCTTCCCTGCCTCTCAGAGCGATGGAATGGAAAGGAGGAAGGACCCTTGAAAAAAATCCCAGCATAAAACTTGCATTAGCTCAGGAGAAAAGGTCAAAAGCCCCCCAGTCAACCTGTGGGGCTCAGGGAAGGCCGCCTCACAGTCCTCAAAATGAATGGAGCGGGCAAGTCTCCCCTCTAGTGGACAGCTGCGGTGCAGCCGGTTCTACGTGCTCAGAGGAAGGGCTGCCAGCTGGGGGAGCAGGGGAGACAAAGACACAAGCTCTGAAAAGAGCAAGTACAGGGCCCTAGACAGGATCTGCCCCACCCCACAAGGTGCTTGCCCAGGCCCAGCTGCTGTAAACCTCAAACAGTCTGAGAGCTGCCTATATCTGTAAACAAAGCCCCACCTGGCCACAGAGGGGGCCGAACATAAGAGATGCCTGGAGCCACTGCACACTCAGCCTGCCACCTACCTGCACACCCAGTGAGAAAGCCTTCCCTGGCTAAGGGCAGGTGACAGGTCAGTTTTAAATATGATCTGTCCTCTCACAGAAGAAACAAATCCAAAAGAAAAAATTTAACATCAAAGTCCATGAAGCTTCACATCCTTAAGGCGTTTGTTGTCAAGTTCAGTGTCAGGAGCAGCAGGGGACTGCAGTGTCCAGCCTGCCCAGAGCCCCTCTAGGCAGAGTGCAGTGGGATGACAAACTTGCAGCCAAAGGGCGAGTGGTAGTTGATGCCCACCTCCTGGAATACCTGCTGGGGAATGCCAATGTCGCACAAATAGATGCGGCCTGCATGCTCTCCCAGCGGCAGAGGCAGGCCCAGAGCCAGTGACCACTTGGCATCGATGCCCTGTTCGACTTCATGCACAGGAGGGTCTATGCTGAGCACTGGTGCCCGGTTCTGGTTGGCCCAGGCCACGGCTGCCTTGTACCAGGGCTGATCCCGCAGGAAGGCATTCTCGGGGCAATCCATGCAGTTGATCACCAGGTCCACAGGGCTAGTGGGCAGATCTGCAGGTGGAAAGAGTGCCATCTGAAAATCCCTATGAGCAGAGAGCAGCCCAGGCTAGAACTAGAGCCCAGGTAGCCCCAAGTGTGTCTTGTTCAGACACGAACCCAATGCTTCTCCACATGCCAGCCTTCTGAAGGCTGGGCCAGGACTCAAGCCCCGGGATTTCCAAAGCCTGGCTGGGCTGGGTGCTAGAGACCAAGGGCATGTCAGCCCAAGGGACCACTGTCCTCATGGAGCTCCCAGGCTGAAGCATTGTCCTGCTGAGTGTGCAGAGCTTCTCAGGGCACAAGGCCCTCACATCCTCTACATATCCAGTTAACTTCCTGGGTACATTATGAGCTCTGGGAAGGCAGGGTCCACTGCCAAGTCAGCCCTCAGAGGGAGGCCCTGCCCAGGGCCCAGCAGAAATGGGTTGCCATTTGCTGACTGGCCCAAGAAGTGTGAGCAAGCAAGAACATGCTCACTCACTCTACTCTGGGCTGGCCTACTCACTCTGCTTGAGCCAGCCTGGCCTCGCTGGCCCCTCTACCATCTCATGGGAATGGATCCTCCTTACAGCCCAACCTTAGGAATGGGGAGGGAACCTATCACTTTTCCCAGGCATTTAAAAATGCTTCTCTGCTCTAACCAGGCCTCTGGGTCAGTTTAAGAATAGATGTTTCAACAAGTGCATAAATCTTGACCAGCCTAAGAGAACTGAGAAGAACAGAAATCAGACCAAACTTAAGGGCTGGCATCCTCAGACTTGCCTCCTAGAGCAGATGGGATAAGCAGCCTTTTGGGCAGCCAGAGGAAGAACTGCCTGGAATAGGGCATCATGTTGGATTTCAACAGGAGGAACCCATACCAGGCCCCCTTCCCAGCTCTCAGCCTAAAGTAATATTTCTCAGTTACAGACTCATGGCTTCCTTAGTTAACAGGCCACCATGTGGGGGTCCCTGCAGGCCACGAGGCTCTCAAGAGTGAGAGTGGCGTCTTATCTTCTGTGTGCCTACAGGACCCTAGCTTGAGAGGAGACTGAGGCTCTGGCCCCAGCTCTAGCCCCAACTTGCCATCTGACCTCTGGCAAGGCCCTTTCTTTAGGCCATATTTGCTCTCTCTACTTCTTCTCCCCCATTTTCACTTAAACTCACTCCAACCAGACTTTGCCCCATCACTCCACTTGAAACTGTTCTTGGCAAGATCATCAGCAGCTTCCACACTGCTAAATCCAGTGGTCAATTATCAGTCTTCATTTGAACTTAACCTAGACTGGCTTGCTTACAAGGCTGATCACATCTTCCTCTTTTTACTTGTCTTTCAAGTACAAGACTCTCCTAGTTTTCCTTCTCCTTCACTGACCACTCCTTCCCTGTCTCCTTAGCTGGTCTCTCAACTCCCTGACTTCTAAACAAAGAACTCAGTCTAACAACTTCTCCATCTACTTTCTCTTTCATTGTTTTTGTTTTGTTTTGAGGAAGATTAGCCCTGAGCTAACTGCTGCCAATCCTCCTCTCTTTTCCGAGGAAGACTGGCCCCTGAGCTCACATCCGTGCCCATCTTCCTCTACTTTATACGTGGGACGCCTACCACAGCATGGCTTGCCAAGCGGTGCCACGTCCCACCCGGGATCTGAACTGGTGAACTCCATGCCGCCAAGAAGCAGAACGTGCGCACTTAACTGCTGCGCCACCGGGCCGGCCCTACTCTCTCTTTCTAGGAGATATCTTATCCAGGCCGATTACGGCTTTAAATACCACCCACACACTTGTAACTCCAGACTGGATTCCTTCACTGAACTCCAGACTCATCTGTATCAACCAACACTGCCACCTGCATATCCAACAGGCATCTGTAACTGAGCTTCTGCTCTTCCTCCCTCAAGGCTTCCCCGCTCAGTGATGGCACCTCCATCCTTCCAGTTATTTAGGCCAAAACCTTGGAGTCATTCTTAATCCTTCTCTTTCTCTCATCCCCTACATCCAATCGGTAGACTCTATCTTTAAAACTGATTCAGAAACTAACCACCTTTCACTACCCCCACCACTACCACTCTGCCTTAGCCACCATCATCTCCCCAATTTGTCACAATAGCCTCTGAACACTTCTCTTTATAAGCTCATAGTCTACTCTCAAACAGGAGCCAGAACGATCATTTGGAACCTGAGTTAGAGTCTATCTTTCTTCTGCTCACTCCTCCAGTGACTCTCCATCTCACCCAGAGTAACTGTTCAAACCCTTCCAGTGACCCACAGGCCCTTTACAACCTCACCCTGAAATGTCTAAGTCTGCTACTCCCTGCCAACCCTCCAACATTCTGTATCTCCCTTCCTGCTTTTTATTTGTCTCCATAACACTTACTATTATCTGACCTAACAGAAATGTTACTTATTTGTCACTTCGTCTGTGCTAACCAGAACGTAATCTCCATGGAAGACTGGATTAAAAAAAAAAATCTATTGCTATATCCCAGTGTCAGGAAGAGTGCCTGTTCTGTAAATATCTGTGAAATGAATAAATGGGTCCCCAGCCCTCCATCTGAGTAGTGGGAGAGGGGAGAGGGTGAAGGAATGGGAAGTAGGCAAGACAACACCAAACGTGTTTCCCTTATGTGCCAATGCTCCTTACAGGCAGAGCACTTTTTAATTCATGGTACCTGCCACTGGGCGGCGCCACTGAACCATCAAACTACCAAGGATGAAGGCGGCCTCAGCTTAGCCCTGCACAAGTGCTCACCTTTGAGGCTAGATACTTGTTGGCCTTGGGTCTTGCTGAAGAGAGACAGCTCGTTGGTGATGGACTCCAGCATCTTCACAAAGTTTGGCAGGAAGAGGATGACCTGGACATCATGGTTGGCTAGGTGCCTTCCACAGCTGATACCTTGAGCCCCCTTCACATGGGGCCCACATAGCAGGGCCACCGTAGGCCTCTGGTGAACATTTTTGGGATTCAACCTGCAACAGAAGGTAAAGAAGCATTATCAGCTACAGACTTGCCAATCCCTTTTACCTTATACCAGATGGGTGCCTCTTGGTACCTGTTACTCCCAGAGTTCTTGATAGTCCCAGCTTCCAGAGGGGGCCAAAATCCACTGCAGTCTAATCTACAGGGTGGCATTCCCATCGTCTCACACCCCAGTGTCACTTCATCTGCTGGGTCCTCTCACTAGGTAATTCACCCAGATCTTGTTCCATATAACACTGGTGCCACAACACTGCTTTCTGACCAACAACACTTACTGTTCTCACTGTGTCACCCATTAGGTCCAAACTCTGCTTGGCAAAGAGGCTTTTCCTTCTCTGCAGCCTTCTCTGCTCTCCTTCCCCATCATACCTGCTCCACTGCAGCAAGGCTGGTCTCATCATTCTCTCCTGCACTTGGAAGACTCTTTCTTATTTCTGCTCAAACTATGTCCCCTGCCCAGAGAGCCCTTCACTTTTCAAACTCTGACCCACCTTTTCTTTGAGATCCAGCTAAAGGCTCACCTCTTCTAGGATTAGTCTGGCTCAACTCCTAAGAAACTCACAGCAAGTACCAAACAGGACAGTTCTAAATCATCCTCAGTCGGTTGCCAGTCTAAGTTCTCTTCACGGAGCTGCCAGTAAGCTAATAAGGGCAATGCTGTAGCTTCTAATAGTACCTATTTCATAGGATGCTGTGTGGATTAATGGACATACCACACTTAGAACAGGGCCCGACACACAGAAAGTGCTCAATCGATGGTGGCATCATTACTGTACTGGTCATGGGGGAAGCAGCAGGCTAGGGGCTTCCCAGTCTCCTAAGCTGGCAGCTGCCTTAGACACCCACTTTATGATGAAGTAGTCATTTCCAGTTTCCTGCCATTTGAAGTTGAGATCCCTCTGAGCTCAGAGAAGCCACAAGTATGGAGGTTTAGAGGATTAGCCCTGGAGCTGTGCCCAACTCACAGGCAGTACAGTCTGCCCCCAGGACAGGAAGGTACGGGCAGATGAGAGCAAGAAACAGGCTTAGGTCTCTGCTTAGGGGCAGAGCAGGGACAGTCACTTACTGGTCTCCCAAAGGAAGGAAAATGACAGATGCCGTTGAGCCAAAGAGGAAATCCCCACCCTCAAAGTAAATTTTGGGGAATTTAGCAATGTTGTCTACAAATACAGTAAACTATTCATTTCCCCCAATATATCTGCATCATAAAGAAATATGACGAGTACTTTTCCCTTCTGACAGATACTGCAGAGTTCTGGCATCTGACTCACCCGTGTCTGTTCCCTCAATGGATTCTCCCCCTCACAGAGGCACCTCCTGTCAGAGGACTCAAAGCAGACCATGGCACCCACATACCCAAGAGCAGGGGGCAAAATACAGGCACTGGAGACAGACCTATATGGATAGGAGACCTGGCTCCACCACACACCAGCAGCGTGACATGGTGCAAGCTTTTCAGCTCTCTGAGCCTTAGCTTGCTCATCTTAAAACACCGGGCTACTATTTACCTTTGAGGTGAAGTTATGAGGATCAAATTAAATGCTGCTGCAAACGCACAGCAAAAAACTGCTTGGTACTTGACATACATGAAACTGACTACTAACTGTGGCAATCTTTCTCAAAGGAAAACCGCAGCTGCTGCAAAGGACAGAAGACGGCCCTTCTGAGAGTTCAGACACTGAGAGAAAAGACAGGTGTGAGGACAGCCAGCCCCCAAGAAGCTGGCTAAAGAGGACTGTGACTTGGTGAGGACATTCAGTCCCTGCCCCCAAACTGTTGTTTCTGGGAAGCCACTTTTATGGCCTCAAATACTCCCGGGAAGACCTTATTCCCGGAGCTGCCCCAATGGCTGCTCTGGGAGGAAGCGCAGCAGCCACCAGACCCGAAGGCCCGATGCTCCTTCAGAGGGCAGCCTGCACTATTCCTTCCTTTGGGGGTCTCTATTGGCTCTTCCCTGGCACAGGAAAGGCCAGGGATCCAGCCTGATTAGCAAGTATGCTTAAATAAGGGACAAGGAGGAATGAACACCCCCAAACTCTGTAGGGCGAGGGCGGTGGAGGTACAGGGGAGGGAATCTCACAGCCAGCTTGGATCACTTTAGACAGCACTCTCCCACAAGGTTGCCAACATCCTCCTCTACACTGACAAATCCAGCAGACACTCGTCAACTCTAATTTTGCCTGATCTCTCAGCAGTACGACTGGGGACCATTCCTGTATTCTTCAAACACTATTCCTTTGGTTCTTAAACACTACCCCTCTTAGTTTTCTTACCTCTCTGGCTTTCTTTCTCAGCCATTCTGAAAGGCTCTTCATCTCTAACTATGCCTTTAATGCTGACATTCCCCGGAATTTCACCCTCGGCCCTTTCTTCCCTTTACACCCTCTCCTAAGAGGATTTCATCTATTCTTACACCATCTACGAGCTGATGACTTCTAGGTCTCTATCTTCTGCTCAGACCTTTTCCTAAACTTCAGATCCAGACTGCTAATGGTCTATCAGGATATTTCACAGGGCTCCCAAACTCAACACATCCAAAACAAAATCCACCATCTCCCCCAAACCTGCTCCTCTTCCCATATTCCCTATGCCAGTGAATGTTCTCACTACCCACCAGGTGTCCAGGCTAGAAGGCCTGAAGTCAGTGATCACCGACACTCCACTTTCTACCACCTCTCACACCCATTCAGTTACCCTGCCCTGTTGATTTTACTTTAAAAAAAAAAATCCCTCATCTATCTACTTCTCTGATCCCTACTTCCTTGGTTGGAACCACCATCATCTAGCCCCTGGCTCAGTTTTCTAACTGGTCTCTCTGCCCTCAGTCTTGCTTCCATTCAATCTATTCAGCCAAAGTCATATCTTTAAAACACAGGACTAATCATGTCACTGCCCTAATGAAATCCCTTCAGCGGCTCCCTACTGCTCAGCTGTACTAAGGCCCTACTTCCCAGCCACACAGAATGACTTATGATCCCCACAACTTCCACGGTCTCTCAATTCTCTGTGCCCTTGGCACATGCTACTCTTGAGACCTAAGACTACTTTTCCTCCTTTCTGCTTGCCACAGTTAATTCTCCCTTGTTCTGCAGGACTCAGCTTGGGTGCCACTGTTCTAGGAAGGTTGACTGGCTTCTCCAGCCTGGAGCAGCAATGTGGCTTCCTGGAGAACATTCTGTTTCCTCTACCCCAGCACTGTACTTTCTGGAGACCTCACTAGGCTACTGGAGGGCAAGAGCAGTATTTTATTCTTCTTTGTATCTTTAGTGCTAGCACAAGGTCTGGTACATGGCATCAGTAAATGTCCACAACTAAAATTAAGTATTGCTCCTGACAGATGAGCCCAAGGGGCAAGTGAAAAGGTGCCAAACTCTAGCTCTCCCACCCAGTTGTCAGGGTGGCTCTACAAGTTTTCAAGTACGGAACTCAGGCTGATTTGTATTCCAGCCCCTCTGAGTGAATGACGAGTAGCACAGCCTGGGGCTCTGAAAAGCTTCTTCAAAGGCAGGCCTCCTGTAGTAAGCAGGAATCTCAAAGTCTTTCCTGTTACCAGGATAGAAAGGGTCCAAGGATGGCTTGCTGGAAGAAGAATGAGGTCTGCCAGGAGATGAGTAAGAGGGGCAAATGAAAACCTCGTAGCATCCAGGAAAGTGACTTCATAGAGATACGCACACTAGACAAGCAGGAACTATCTGATGAACTCTCTGTGAGGCCCTGTGGTGATGACTTGGCAGAGTAGCATCACCCCACACTCAGCCCCCACCAGTCTATAGGCATTTACCTGTTGGGTCCTCCAAGCAGGGTCAGTGCCATCTGACTGGCACATACTCCTGTCATCTCCAGTCTCCGCTCCAAAGTCAACCCATGCTTCTCAGCCACAGACAACAGCTTTTTATGCAGCTCATAGGAAACACTTGGGACAACCAGGCCAGAGTCTGTAGTTCAAAAGGAGATGAGAAGAGAAAGGGAAGGTGATTACAGGAAACCAGGTCCACAAATGGGTATACTTGATCCAGGATTCTGTGAAAGCCAGATTTTAAGACTGACCCTTCCCTGGCCCATCCACGTAATCTGGGACCTAGCCATGCTCTGCAGCCCTCCAGAGCTCGAGCAGCGGATGGGGAACTGAGGAACAACCTGTTTAGGTTACCAGAGAGCAGGGATGAACTTAAGCTCTCTTAGCAAGTTTAGCTTTAGACCTCGAAGGCCAAATCCACCTAGATGTATTTGGTAGTACCAAGAAAAGGCTGGCACAGAGTGTGTAACAGCAACTTATCGATCGCATTAGAAGAGAACATGCTTTGCTTAAGGTGGGGGAAATGCCATCCTGGCAACGGGGTCTTCCTTACCAGTAGACCCCTTATTCTTCCCCAGAAGTAGAATACACACTAGCTGACCCTCCTGACCTCGCGGTTCAATTTCAAGGCAGGATGACTTATTCATCTACCTGTTCCCCACTTCTTCTTCCTCTTCCTTTCTTCTATTTAGCCCTTCCTCTTTGCTTAAGAAATTCAATCAGAAACTTGTTTTCTCAAATAATTTGTCATTTTCTCCTCACGCAGGGTGAGTGTAACCCAGTACTCACATCACAGGGAAAGAGTACCTGGAAAGTAACCCAGAGCTTGCTGTAAGCTACTCAGAAGAATCTTGGACATTTTATTCACCACAAATAAAGAGAACTGTATAAAGGGAGGATCACAGTCGTTGAAAGTACACCACGGAAAGTACTTAGTTTTAACAAGGCCAAAGTCTGCAGCACCTGGTACACTTGAAGGAGTCTATGATATCGTACGCCTCAGTATCAACATACCAGCTACTGTTTCAGGGCCCAGAAAACCAGGACAGGATAGAAACAGCAAAAGTCAAAAATTGTGATCTGTAATGGGTAGCTCTTGCCTTGAGAAGCAATGCCATCTTACAAACAGGGCCACAGGCTGTCCCCAAGGGAGCAGACCCTTTGCCAAATAGCCCCATTTGGACTCACTGGCTGACAGACCAATAAACATGATTCCAATTAGCAAGTCATCGTGGGACTGCATGTAACCAGTTTTGTCTGGCTGAATTAGATGCCTTTTTAGATCCTGTGTCCTCATCTATACTGAATTGTAAACTCCTCAAAGTAGGGAAATAAGCCTTTTTAATTTGGCCCCAACTCCTCAAGCTGTCTCAGCTATATATATTCACTAGGCCAGATTTCTCATCAGGTACTCACACACATAAATGATGCAAACCTAGTGCTATTTCTGGTCTGGCCTAACTCTAAGATAGAAGTTCTCAGCAAGTTCATCATCATCATTCTATTAGTTCCCGTGCTCTCTATAGAAAAACCTGTCTTCCTAACTGACCAATTCAGGAGAAATTTCTTGAGGTTTTATCGGGTGTCCAGTTCTGCCTACACAGATTCTTAAAACCACACAGAATGATTCTATGGCTGTACATTTTAACAACGGGAAACCAAACACAAACACTGAACCTTAAGCACCCAGGTCTGTATCTCTCAAGGGAAGGCGAAATAATAATTTCATGTAATGATGATAATAAAAAAGTGTCTACATATCAAAATTAACACTATCCTTTTGGTTAACTGAGCCCCTCTACCTGCCTGAGTCCTACTTCTACCTTGGGCAGAGATAACAAACAGTGCCATGAGGAGCGCTGTCTCTCCTCCCACCTTTTCTGATTTGTCAATTATTGACATCCCAGGTGCCAATGCTGGAGGCTGCAGCCTGACCTTGCATGTAAACAGCTGATTAAAACAGCCATTTTTATGGCCTGCTCCAGACACGCACATATTATCAAAACTAATTAGGAACCACTGATAGCAGTGTGGAAAAGCTGAAGGAATTCTCACGAGTCCTAAGCCACTAACAACCCTAAACCTGTCAGACAAGTCATGCACCTGCCTACTTCAAACACCCGCTTTACCTGCAAAGTCACGCAAGGGAGAACTTCCCCTCAAGTCTGCATTTCTTTACCTATTTATCAGATGAATGTGAAACAGGTCAGGGGAGTGAATCTTGGGCCTGCCACACTACAAATCAGGCTTTCCCTCTGGGTCTAGGTCTTGTGCTGTGTATACAGGCACCCCCCTCTCCTGTTGAGAGCTCTCTGGAGGCAGGCTGAAGCATTCTCTGTCACCTTTCTCCTCAAGTCCTTAAGGGTACAAAACTCATGGTGCAGGGAGAAGAGAACTTATCCCACTGTAGTGCCAGCCCTGACAGTTTTATTATATTTTTCTTTTTTGGAATGTAAGTTACTGACCTCAGCTTTGATTACTGAGGCATCCTTTCAAAGAGGCATCCACTTCAAAGATGGCTATCTCAAATAAACGCATTGCCAGTCACATGACTAGATAAAGAGTCAGGCTGCCTCCCCTGACTGAGGCTCCTTTGTTTCAGAGATCTTGGTTGATTTCAATAACTGACCATTTGGGCTATCTTTTTCTCTTCCTGCTTAAATTCCCACTCATGTTTTAAACTCGCCAATAAAAAGTGACCCCACAAAACCCTAGGTCCCCACCCTCGATCCCAGTAAAAGCAGAACCCTAGGCCCTTTCTCTCTTTCTCTCTCTCTCCCTGTGACCTCTTGTGTGGCCCTAGATGTGCTAATGTAATTCCAGGTCTTGTAAGTAATATACCTTCATTTTTTAAAAGTTTCCTGACGGTTATTGCTGAAAGGTGTCTTGCAATCATAATAAGAACCATAAGGGCTGGTCCAGCCACAATACTGGTAATCGATAGGTTGAGACTAGCACAAAACACCCACTGTGGCTGGCTGGATGCTGCAGATGGAAACTGCGTGCCTATCGCCGTCTCCCCACTGATCTGTGCTGGGGGGAAGGGGCACTGTTGATGAACTGGCTAGCGTAGGGAAAGCCAAGGCCAAGAATCTTTTCTACTCAGTCTGCCAGCTGCAGACTAGGACTCCAGTGTACTCTTTTCTGATTGCTTCTCTGAAAGGAATATGCAAGCACACAAAATGTTCCTTTTCAGCATTTACATACAAAGTCCAACCAGTCAGACTGGCTTATCAGAAACAGTCAGAGAATAAAATTCCAAAGGAAGGGAACCAAGAACATAGCATGTAACTGCAAACAATAACACTGCCAAAGCCTGAACATGGGCCAAGCCTAATTATGTTTGAGTTGGAAGGTGGATCTTTATTGTTTGAGAACCAAGGCAGTAAAATCAGTTGGTAGAGTTTCTCTTAATATTAATATGTATTTTACAGCTGTTGGTGAAACAAGAAAGGGAAATAAAGTTATACTGAGTTCGGGACAAGAAGAGCCTTTCTTAGGCTTAACCTTAGGGTATCAAGGAAAATGACTTCAGCACACTCAGTACAGGCCAGGGGAGAAAAGTCCTCCTCGCTGCACAACTCATTCCACAGCATGAGGCTAGGGCTACGGAACCCAGTGGCCCAAACACTGCCCATGCCTGCTGCAGTCTGCCCCTTCTTCATGGCTTCATCACTTCCACTGCTTGTTCCAGTATATACTATTTCAGGCCTTTCCCTCCCTTAGACACATATGCAAGTTCTCACACCTTCTATCGCACCACTCCACCAGCACCACGTACAACCCTTTTCCCAGAAAGGGTCAGCTGTAAACAAAGGCAAGTATGGGTGAGATGTTTCTGACTCTTTCCCCACCTTTTCCTTCCCGCTTTTACGACAACTAGACCAACACCCTGTCCACACTGGACCTCATTCCTTCAGGTTAAAGCTCCAGTGGAACAAGCTTTGGACTCAAGACATAAAGGACTTCTCAAGATTACTTATTAATTACAAAGGGGAAAGTATCCTTACAAAGAAGAAATCTGGTGGACACCACCTTACCAAGTGATCAAACTTAGCCCCAGTGATGGGACAAACTGACATCACATGCCCTGAGAGAGAAAGAGCCCCACCAAAATCCTGGAAAAAATGTTTAACATGAATCATATCAAAAGGAAACAATCAGTAAAGTCAAAACTAAGGGGTATTCTGCAAATCAACTGGCCTAGATTCTTCACAAATCTGTATCACAGAAGACAACAGAAGCTGTGAGAACTGTCCCAGTTAAAGGAAAAGAAACAAAAGAGATATGACAACTAAATGTAATATGCAATGGCTGATTAAAAATATGACTTTATAAAGGACATGACTGGGACAACTGGAAAGTTTTGCATATGGAGCATATATTAGATAATACTTTTGTGTTAATTTTAAATTTCCTAAGGGCAATCTTGCAGCATGGTTGTATGGAGCAATATCCCACTGAATACTCACAGAAGTATTTAGGGGTGGAATGTAATGAGGGCAACTAAATCTCAAATGGCTCCAAGATCTGTGTGCGTATGTTTATATATTTATTAAGTAAATGTGGTAAAATGTTAGTGAATCTAAATGAAGGGTGTATGGCTATTCATTATACTATTCCAGCAACTTTTCTGAAAGTTTGAAATTTTTTTCAATATAAAAAGTTGTGGAGAGAAAGGAAAGAGAGAGAGTTAAGAGTCTCCAAATATGATTGACAAATGTTTATAGAGTAATAATACAGCAATCAGTGGTGGAGTGGGGATGGCAAGAGACAGAGAAAATAAAGAGTATGAAAACAGACCCTGTTCTCACAATCTTACAATCCAGCTGGAAACAAAAAATATACATGTGTAAATATTAGAGAATACACCACAGTCCTAAAGTGTGTCATTCTGGGCACAACATGAACAAAATTCCAGAGGTGATGTGAGGCTAGCTTAGAGTCATGGGCAGGGCCAGATTTCAGATGGCTGTAAAAGCTGAGTTGTTTTATGCAGGATGAAGTAGACAGGGATAGAAGAGGAGGGTGGAAAAATCCTGTAGAATTGATTTCAAGGGATGTGGGGAGCCTACGGGGCAGCACACAAAACTAAATGGTCATGATAATTTCAAAGGAGATTTTGAAGGAAGAAGAGAATCTAGAGCCAGAATGAATACTGAGGATAAAGGAAAATTCCCTGACAGGGCTACTACAGAAGGAATCACCTGCTATTAAATTAGAAAAAATGGCCTCCAGGGTCCTTTCTAGTCGTGAATTTCTATGAGAAGGAAGAGGCAAAGATGGCCCCAAAGTTTCATGCTGGACACTTAAAGAATGGTGATTCCACTGAAAGGAATGGGCATGCCAAGGAGTCAAAAGATATGAGTGGGGGTGAATTACTGACTTAGCTTTGATATGTTGAATTTAAGGAGGATGGTAGGTGCATTGAAATCAAACTATTTCCTCACTCTGGCTAATACTTGTGGCTCTGAAATGGCAAGGGGACACATATTGGCAGAGGAGTCACATTTGAAGAGATCAACTCATTTTCTAGAATGACCAATTGGCAGCTTTATCAAAAACCCAGGTACCAGGCCATAATGTGCTAGGCTCCAGATCTTCCAGCCCTTAGTCTGAACTTAAACTCTTAAATTAAAACTCTGGCAACAAGTTGCCATGAGACCTTTTCCAGGCGACAGACTGCAGGAAGCACAAGTGTTCACTACTGGGGGAAGAGTCTAGCCAAGACATCTGTCTTACGAGTATGGCTCTAAAACCTCATGAGAACACCAATGACTACAACCAAGCCCTTCAGCCCTATGACAACTGTCCACCTGATTAGCCAGGTCTCCATGTTAAAGGGACCGACTACTTCCCTCTACTCCTGGACTGGAGGATCGGCTAGAACCTGAGGTTCCCCAAATCAACCAAGTTGCTGTCAAACAAGTCTGCCTACCGAGACACAATTTTAGAAACTAGGCTCATTAGCTCTGCTCAATGAAAGTTGTGACACTTGGTGCAGGAGCACAGGTGTATTAGTGTTGGTATCCTGGTCCAGAATACCTCCTAGAATTTACCTCCTGATATCTCCCTTAAAATAAGCAATGTAGAAGAGGTGCCTTCCTGGGAATGGCATCCCTGTAGCACCTGGTCTAACCTGTAAAAACAGGACAGGGAATGGAGTAGGGGTGGGGATTGAGAGGAGACCACGGCAGGAACCCATGTGGGTTGGGTCTCTGGTTTGAGAAGGCAATGAGATCATGACCAGTTCCACTGCAACCAACAGTGGATTCTCTGAATGAGAAGGATCCTCAGCAGGAACACAACAGCTGCTGAAGGGGCCTCACTACCCTCAGGGTAAAATTCTTAAATGGCCACTTCTAACTCAAAGATTTATTTCTTCCTGGATTCCTTTTGAACACATAACAAAACCAAAGCAGGTTTCCTGATTATTTATCCTTTCAGAGATAAAAACACTGCTGGTCTTGAAAGCATTAGAATGCTTCTTGAAGGACTCTTGGTGACAAGAAGCAGAGAAAGGCAACCAGGGCTCAGAGGCAGAAATGGAATGCCAGCTGTGGAAGACAACTGCCAGCATGGAATGGTGAAAGCCAAGCTTGTCATGAGAGCAAGATACATCCCCACTGAATCTAAAAGACTTAGCTCGCAAAGGTGGGAAGAGTAAAGAGGCAAGCCACAGGAACAAACCCACTGTGGCTTTACCAGCTGTTCCCCTTCAGAGTAGGAGCTAGAAGTGCTTTCACCAAGAGAAATGAGTATGGATAAGTCGTGTTGGACCCAAAGGGAGCTCAGACCGGAGTGCCTCACGCAAACTCTGACTGGATCCTTTTGCAAGACAGTAAAGAACAGTAACCCTACTTCAGGTCACCCTCACATACTTGCTGCTCCCTAAATCTCAGCAGACACATAGTGTGGAGGTAGAAGAAGGTCTTTCAGACAAAGCAGATGGGACAACTGCGGAGACTTGGTGCCTGCACCGACAGCACCCCACTGCCTCCCATCTGGGCTTCTACATACTTGAGGACAGAAAAAGGCCCCACAGTGGAAAACAAATGACATAAGTTAAATAAGAATTCTACCCAAATGGAAGCGCTCTTGAATAAATATACCTAAGAAGAATTTATTAGAACCCAGGAAATGAAGAATTTGAGACACTTTAAAGTTATTCTTGATGAAAGTTTTACTGGAACACTTAACTCCAGCAAACGGGGATAATAACAAAATGGGGCTAACAGTTCAACCTCATAGAGATGCCATGAAAATTTACTGAGATAAGCACATGAAGTGCTTAGAATGGGGCCTGAGACATAGTAAATACCCAATGAACATTTCATATTATGATGTTGGCTATAATCATGTTGCTTCTCTTGAATCAGGCCCCTATCCTCCCCTTTCTGCCACCTCTAAACCTTGTACACACATCTATTATTTGTTTGTTTATACATCTGGTTATCCTATACTCTAAGGCCCCTGAGGTGACGGACCATGACTTACCCAGAGTATCTAGAATGGTGCCTGACACAGAAATTCTGTAAAGGTTGATGTTTTAAAATAACCTTACTGAGGCAGCCTTTCCAATTCACATTTAGAGTCAAATACTGATTGAATAACAATTACATGCCAAGCATTTTGCCAGCTGCTTTTCCACATGATCTCCTTTAATTGACATGTATTACGCCACTTTACAGATAAGGAAACAGGCTCCGTAGCCTTCATTTGGCTACATACCTCATTT
This sequence comes from Equus quagga, assembly GCF_021613505.1. Taxonomy (NCBI): domain Eukaryota; kingdom Metazoa; phylum Chordata; class Mammalia; order Perissodactyla; family Equidae; genus Equus; species Equus quagga. The sequence goes on from NC_060268.1 coordinate 66,961,943, forward strand.
CCCTGCCATTTTTCCTGCCCCACAGGTCCAGTGCCTCTGAACCCTTTTACTCACTCAACCCTTTCCCACCTATTTTCAATCACCAAATCTTATCAAATTCCCTTTTGTCATTTCTCTCACACCTTCGTCTTCCTTTCCATTCAGAGACCCAAATCCCTGGTACGTTAGTCATGACATGAGCCTAACTTAACTGGTCTTCTGCTCTGGTCTCTCTCTCCTCTCATTCTATCCTGAATCCTCCCATGAGACCAGTCTTCCTAAAGACTAAAAGTCTTCCTAAAAGAGATTTTGGATCATGTCATTTTCGGAATCCTTCAGTTGTTCCCCATGGCCACAGGACAAGGATAACATTGGCACACAAGGTTCTCTGTGCTCTGGTCCAAAGCTTTTTTTTTTTTTGAAAGATTGGCACCTGAGCTAACATCTGTTACCAATCTTCTTTTTTCTTCTTTCTTTCTTTTCTTCTTCTCCCCAAAGCCCCCCCGCACATTGTTGTACATTGTAGTTGTGGGTCCTTCTGGTTGTGCTATGTGGAATGCCGCCTCAGCATGGCCTGGTGAGGGATGCCATGTCCACACCAAGGATCCAAACCAGTGAAACCCTGGGCCACCAAGGCAGAGTGTGCGAACTTAACCACTCGGCCACGGGGCCAGCCCCCAAAGCTATTTTTAATTCCTCCTACCCCCAACACAAACTCTGTCCTGGCCAAACCAGACAATGGCTAATTTCCCACACAGCCCTTTACTCACACTATTCACCAGCACCTGCCCAGCCTACCCACAAACATCTTCCTCTTCCTCTCTGCCTGATAAAATCCTGCCCATGCTTCAAGGCTTCTGTCCTGCTCCCTTTGTGAAGACTTCCCTGATCAGCCCAGCCTTTAGGACCCCTCCCCGCCTCTCAACACCCAGTGCTCTTAATGTCCACACTCTCACTGGACTCTGGGCATATATAGTATCTTTCCATCTCCAAGTACATTTTAACAACATGAAGGTAAGGACCATCTTAGGGTGACTTACACATAATAAGCACAGTGTTCTGACTGACCCAAAATGTCTTAAACATCTCTTTTTAGAACATTATGAGTGTCGAGCAAAGATTCTTCACTGAAGCCTTACCACTCTCCTAACCATTGCTCTTTGGGGACCTCTCACCACTGAACACAGAGGGCTCACACACATCTAGCATTTTACAGCCAAATGTAACACACATGTAGCTGATCACTGGACACCATTACTTAGCGAGGTATGTCCAAGCTGGAGGAATGTCTCACAATCTGTGAATGTTGGAGATAGCAGCACTGTCAAAAGACCCAAAAGAGCTTTCCAGAGAGAAAAGATTTGGGTTAAACAAAGAGATAAATTTAATTGCTTCCTGAACATGTTTTTCCAATCACCAGCCTTTTTATAACACTGCCCCCCCCAAAACACCCACATCCACACCCACAGTTGGCAGAGCATTGCCAAGAGGAGTATGAGCAACTAGAGAATAATGGTTTAGAAACTGTTGACAGCACTTAGCATGCAGTCCATGTGTAGGACACTAGTAGCAAGCTGTCAGAATCCTAAAACCCAAGCCACCATCCAACGGGGAGTAAACATGTTGTTCTTCCTTTGCGACTCTGAGGATTAGCAGAAGATAAGGTATTGGGGGCGGAGGGGCCGGCCTGGTGGCACAGCGGTTAAGTTCGCATGTTCCACTTCTCGGCAGCCTGGGGTTCGCCGGATCGGATCCCAGGTGCGGACATGGCACCGCTTGGCACACCATGCTGTGCTAGGAGTCCCACATATAAAGTAGAGGAAGATGGACACGATGTTAGCCCAGGGCCAGGCTTCCTCAGCAAAAAGAGGACTGGTAGTAGTTAGCTCAGGGCTAATCTTCCTGGAAAAAAAAAAAGGTATTGGGGGTTCTAGGACACGAATGCTGCAAGGCTACACTGGGGAGCTGTTCAGGCCGCTCTCCACAAGTGCTGATGTAAGTTGGTTCATTTCTGAGGGAATACTAAAAAGAAAAGACTATAGTCTATTTTGCCATTAAACTGCCCTTCTCTTCTTATATATACTCTTCTTCCTCTCTAACTTATCCACATTCAGAAGAAGAGAGGAAATGTGATGGATATGGTTTGCAAGAGCCTCTACCTCTCTGGGCCTCAAGGGCCTCATCTATATAAAGGAGCAAATTATACTAGGTGATCAAGTAACCTAACACTAACATTTTACGGTTCTAAGTTGTTTCCCCACATATTCCAGATGGTTTGCCTTATTCTGATCCTAACATTTGGATAGTAGATCCAATTGGAAGAGTGTCTCCAGCTCTGCACTACCTGAATACCACTCAGTAAAAACCTGCTTTGAGGCTTGTGCCTGGGAGCTGGCAGAGATAAAAATCACCTGTAGGAGAAGCTGCTCAGCAAGGCAACTGCTTGCTAGCTCTATTTCCAGCAAACACCCTGCTTGGCAAAAGGACTTTATTTCCACTCCTTCTCACTGTTGAGAACACAGAGAAAAACCAGATGATATGAGGCTGCGAGACCTCTCGTCCCCTCACTATCATCACCAGCAAAGTGCAGCCAGTCGCTGCACACCACAAGCCACCAGAGTGACTTACTGGATAAGGACTAGCACGTGTGGTTTGTAGTATGTTTGTTAACGGCAATTCTGGAAAAATAATTTCACAAGAGAGGAGGCAACTTTTTACTTCTGTCATTAAATTAAATAAGGTGCAAGGATCAAGGTGTGGAGGTAAAGTGTGTAGATGGAAAAATTTCCCACCTCTCCTTGTGTCTACTTTAGCAAATGTTTTCTCGGCCTCTTTTGGATCTGAGAATCTTCCCTGATCTTCACTGTTATTCTCTCCATTTTGGGAACTTTACTCCAAGGCAGGCTATAATCTCCCCAAGCTCAGGAATTTCAGGGAAATCACCACTGCATGACCCATCCACCACAGCTCAGAGAGCTACCAGGAGGGGCAGCTTATTTTGCAACTGAGGGCAGTAAAAAGGGGAGCAGCCAGAGGTGGATGGATGGCAGGATCTGAGTATACTACCAGACCTGCTTGATGATAGCAGTCTTCGAAAAGCTTAAACCCTGGAAACTTAAGCGTGATTGTGAGCTGGGCTGTTTGACTTTACACAGGTGGTAAAAATCAAGAGTTCAGCAAGTCACACTGTCAGTGCCACTCAAGGAAACTACCTTAGTATAGAGGCATGCCTGCCAGTCTGCCAATGAAAGATAGAAACAATTTAGTAGTCTTTCTTAGCCTGACAGTCTGCTTTTTTTGTTTTTAACATATAAAGCACATTCAAGCTTCTGTACTCAGCAAAACCAAACACAATACAGCCATACTGTTGTCTGCAAAAAAGCCATGCCATTGTCTCTGATTTTCCTCTAAATGTAATTAAACTGTCTCCAAAATTCTCCCTACAAATGCTACTAGCATTCAGGATTTATATTCCCTATATTCAAAACTTCAAACCAAAATGAATATTATATTACTAAAATGATGATTCCCCCTTTAGCTCTTAAAATCATTCAACAACAATCGTATTCAAACTGTATTCCAAGAAGCACAGTTAATAATGTGGTTTTGGTGGAAAGGATAGGGACAGGGATGAGGCAGACCACCTCTCCCACAGCTGCTTTTATCTGCTTCAAATGCCATATGTTTGAGGAAAGATTCTAATGCTAAAAAAAAGAAACCTAAAAATCACTGAGGTAATAGACTAGACTACTATATACAGTGACCTATATAACTAAACAGGCCCTACTACCTTGCTACGAGAATTATGACTAGCCAACTCTCAATGACCAGGGCTAGCAGGAGATGAGGACAGTGGAGTAAACAAATGTAATTTACTGAAACCCTATTTACAACCAATGGATTCAACCATTCATCTCCAACTGTGTTTTACCCCAGCAAACAATCAGTAAAACAGAGCTGAACTTCTGGTAAAATGTACAGGCAGTAACAGGGAAGCTAAAGTGAAAACAGATCTGATCATGTGAATCTAGACATTCTCATCTGGCTACCCTCAAAGGGTGGACCAAATGACTGGTATGCCAAATGAACCTCAAACATAGTCTAACTAAACATAATGTACTTCCTTTTGAGAGACTGAGCTCCTCAATTTTACAGAAAATATTCTGTCTTTAGTTGTTACTCATAAGCAGTAGACCAAATCCTGCCAGCTGCAGGATATAAATGGACGTGTAGAAAAATTAGCCCCTCCACAGTGGCAGGCAGGATGCTGTACTGGTCACAATCCCCAAGAGATAATAATAACCACGAAGCCACTTTACTTAATTCCTAGTGCAAGACTCTGACTCAGAATCTGGGTCATTCTGTTACAAGCATAGTAGAAAAGGAAGAAGGGCCAGTGGAATGTGGGACCTGGTGCAACTCACCTGTGCAGAATTCCTTGCTCACATTGTGGGGCACTGTGATCCGTCGGTAGACGATGGGCTCTGACTCTAGGATGTTCTCATCATGGCGGTAACGAGCAGGCTTTTCATTCGGGATGCCCCGGGAACGGGTACCACTTCTCCTCTCATAGGTATCAATCTCCTCAAACACAGCTGCCTTGTCAAAAAGTGCCAAGTTCCCTTCAAAATCAAAATCTGTGTCTGGGATCTCCTCAATATCATCCCCGAAGCACTCGTCATCTTTACTCTTCATTTGGCCATTCTTTAAACCACTTTTCTTTGGAGTTGCCTGATTTGGGTGCCTGCTACTAGATGACCCTGGAGAAAAAAAGAGGGACTAAAGTCAGAGTGCCCACAGAAAGTGCTCAATGGAAATGGAAAACACAATACATTAGTCCTTTATGGAGTATGTTACAAGAATCAAAGTGAAGATGGTAAAGATAAGCTATTCTTAAATCATATTAGGTTTACTAACACTTTTTTTTTTAAGATTTTATTTTTCCTTTTTCTCCCCAAAGCCCCCCGGTACATAGTTAACATTTCTTTTAGTTTAGAATTTTTTTCTTTAGAAGTGGGTCCTTCTAGTTGTGGCATATGGGATGCCGCCTCAGCATGGCTTGATGAGCAGTGCCATGTCCGCACCCAGGATCCGAACCGGCAAAATCCTGGGCCGCCGCAGCAGAGCGCGCGAACTTAACCACTCGGCCACAGGGCTGGCCCACTACCACATATCATCATATTAGGACAAACTACCAGAAATCTCAAGGAATAACTGACGTTGTATATTACCCAAGTAATAGTGAATATGAAACAAGCAGTACTGGAAATCGCAACCAGTTCTGCCCTTCATAAGGAAGTTGGTAATGAGGCTTTTTTGACAACTGAATATCAAAAAAGCAGCAGAAGGGCAGGAATACAGCAATCTCCTCCCACAGGTCAGGGTGGTTTGATTCTGAATGTGTGGCAGTTGTTTAAGAGAGAATTACTTCCAGCGTAAAAAGTGGCCAAGCACTCATAATCTGAAGTTCACAGGAAGATACCATTCAACTGGTTCTTAATTCTATGCTTACAAAGTAAGCAACCTTCTGATTTTTAATTTGTTCTCTAGACCCCAGCAAGAGGGAATCCCTGATTTAGACAGATTTCAGATCTTGAGCCAGATATACATTTACCACTAGAAGTTGGTACTTTGACTTATAAACTTGTTTTTAGATCTTTTGGTTAATGTGATCTCTTTTCTCAGAATTTTATTACTTCTGGGTAAGTAATTTCTAAACCATTAAATAAGGACAAAGACTATATTGACCTGATCCTGTAGAGGTCACACCAAGACGCACATCAACACCAGAGCAGCCAGGTATCCTCTGTCTCTGAGTCTCTATTTGGCCACCACATATCAGTCAACTCCTCCTGTAGCAGCCAAGCCGGAAGACCCCACAGAATTCTCCAAACCATTCATTCCCAGAGAATCCTGAATTGAGTTTATACTCTGATCCCCACCTGGCTACCCCAAAGGGTGGACCAAATGACTGGTATGCCAAATGAACCTCAAACACAGTCTAACTAAACATAATGTACTTCCTTTTGAGAGACTGAGCTCCTCAATTTTACAGAAAATATTCAAGTAGAGGTTAGAATGATCACAAGCAAACCCCTTCACACATTTCATCCCAACTATACTGCTCTAACTCTTCTCACAGCAACTCCCTTCTACCCAATGCACCATGAGTCAGGAGACCTAGGGTCCAGTTGCAGTTCCATCATTAACATGATCTAAAAGATCTAAGAAGGTGGCCTCCTGACCATTTTAACCATTTTTAAGTGTTACACAACATGCTATATAATCTTTTACCTGCTACCCAACTTCTCAATTTCCTTGTATGTAAAATGCTCACTGTGGTATCCCCAGCAGGGTTTCTAGCACATAGCAAGCAGTCAATAAATATTGGTTTAACAAATTAATCAATATCAGCAAGATTAGTTATAATAATTATTCTGAAAGATGTGTACTACGCAAATGTAACTCATGTCTAAGTCTTCCTAATGCCAAATATTGGTATGGAAAAGGGCTGTGCTAGCAGTAACCATGAGATTTATGCCTCTGAAAAAAAAACTAAGGCTGACCAAAATTATGAAGAGGAGGAAGAGTTGGCTGAGCCACCATAAATAGTTCAGATTATAAACCACTGAGAAGCTCGTCAAAGTATGGGTTAAGTTCTAGCTCCAATAATTTGATAAAAACATTAAGCAAGAGCATGCTGTGTGCCACAGCTAGGTGCTTGGAATATAGTATATAACCCAGACATGCTACTCAAAAAAGGAGGAGGAGAGATATATAATAACTAAAACATAATGTAATGAGAGTTATAATAGAAGTTTATATAAAGGGCCACTGAAACATGGATGAGAAAGCAGAGCTGGATTAGGAATGGGAGAGCAGGCATGAAAATACAAGGTCAGGATAACACCATTAGCAATACATATTGGTAGGGGAAGAACTAGAGAAAAAGTCTAGTTTGCAAGATTACCAACGTACTCTCTCAATATTAATTCAAACTATCCTATTACCAAACAGGTCTCTAGCCTAGCAGTGTCTCTCCAGTGGGTATGTGCATACCCAGGAGTGTACAGGATGACCCACTTGGATGCAGAAAGAAGATACTGAATATTCTATTTACTTTTCCTTTTAACTAAAAACAGTAAGAAATTAAGCTTTATGATTTTTTTTTAAGATTTTATTTTTCTTTTTTCTCCCAAAGCCCCCCGGTACATAGTTGTGTATTTTTAGTTGTGGGTCCTTCTAGTTGTGGCATGTGGGATGCCGCCTCAGCATGGCTTGATGAGCAGTGCCACGTCTGGCAAAACCCTGGGCTGCCAAAGCGGAGCGCACAAACTTAACCACTAGGCCACGGGGCTGGCCCTAGCTTTATGAATTTAATGTATAGATGGAAATTGGCACTCTTATAAGGTTTCATGCCAGTCAATCACTGCCAGTATTTGAGACATCTGAAGAAAGAGTGACGTTCCATAACAAGAAGTATATCCATGCAAGTAGACTTACATCAATTTTTTTTATTGTAGTTAAATATACATAACATAAAATTTACCATTTTAACTATTTTTAAGTGTATAGTTCAGTGGTAGTAAGTACATTCACATTGTTGTGCAACTATACAAATTTTTAACTAAAGCATACAAAAATGAGTAAGTAGCTTAAGAAGATTCCTACATAGAAACTATGTATTAAAGATAGTACTGATAACGCAATCCTAAGTGAGCGAGAGTGCAGAGTTAATACTTACCCTGTTCTTCTCATAGGCCTTCTTCAGCTAGAATGAGGTTTTTAAATCCATCTACTCAGTTCTAAGAAGGTGGCCTCCCAAATTAAAAAGGATCAAGGTTATTCCAAACATGAATCCATATGGACCATCACTGATTAACTTCACCCTAAGTGTATACTCCACATCAGAAGTCTGCAAACTATAGGGGCTGGCCCCGTGGCCGAGTGGTTAAGTTCGCGCGCTCCGCTGCAGGCGGCCCAGTGTTTCGTTGGTTCGAATCCTGGGCGCGGACATGGCACTGCTCATCAAACCACGCTGAGGCAGCGTCCCACATGCCACAACTAGAAGAACCCACAACGAAGAATATACAACTATGTACTGGGGGGCTTTGGGGAGAAAAAGGAAAAAATAAAAAAAAAAATCTTTAAAAAAAAAAAAAAAAAGAAGTCTGCAAACTATAGCCCTGGGGCCACACCTAACCCACTGCCTGTTTCTGTAAAGTTTTATTGAAACACAGTCACACTCATTTGTTTACATATTGGCTAAGGCTGCTTTTGTGTTACAAAGGCGAAGTTAAGTATTTGAGACAGAGACCTTATGGCCTGCAAAGCCTGAAATATTTAACACTTGACCCTTTACAGAAAGTCTGCTCACTCTGCTATACATCATGCCTCTCAGAGGTATTCTTTCTATTACGACAAAGAAAAATTAAAAAATTAACTGAACCTGGGATCAGTTCTTTGAATCTCTGTCTCATTCAAAGTATTAAGTGTGTCACTTATTAAACTACGGTCTTTCAACTCCACAGTCACTCTTGTGATGCAGGGCTGGAACCCTACAAACTACATTTTTCCTTCTTTACCTAGCTTCCTGATAGGTTCCACCAGTGGTAGCAGATACTTGAAGAGACTAGGAGGAAGGAGAAGGGCCTTCTCCTTTTTGTCTGCTTGCTATTGGCACCAGCACTGCCCTGGCAGTTGGTTCCAGTCTCCAGCTTTTCCTTCTGGCATGCACAGACAGAACCAGCCTCATTGCACCCCCTCAGAAGTACTGGCATCAACTCTGTGAAGCCTCTTCTCTGAACTTCAAGGTTCTAATAACCCCAACCTCTTCCCGTTGTTTCTTTTCTCTCAACATCTCCTTTAGCCTTTTTAGTCTTCCAACACCTACTTAACCAATTCTCTACACTAAATGTTTTCTGAAATAAGTAGTGCGATTACTATTTTCCTTAGTGATATACCAAGATTTTAAAAGTTAATGACTCAAAGTTAATCACTCTGTTTGAGCCAAATATTAGTATTTAATAAGTAAAAAATGTTTTGAACCATCATTAAATATTACTGTAAAAACAGTTCATTTCAGTTTATCTAATCCTTTTTAATTTGTAAAGGTAAAGACCTTTCTGAATTACTGACACATACACATACAGAGAAAGAGAGATTATAGATTCATTTCTAAAATCACAGACATGGGTCAAGAGTAAACACAGAAATATAAACACTCAGCAGTCTAGATATCAAAGAGCTGATCTTCTCCCAGTGGGCATGAAAATCTTAAACGATTTGAAGCTCAAAGTAGATGAACAGAAAAGACTAAAAACAGGCTAATCAACCAGATTCTCTGTTGTCTCCCACCCAACAGAGATTAGATATCTAGCAACATTAATCCCTTCACAGAGATCACCAAGTGTTCAAACCATAAAGCCAAACACTTTCAATCACTGCTGCTCCCAATAGGGACAGCTTAGCTGTAAACCAACCAAAAACAAAGTAAAACCACAAAATTAGCAGAAGGAGAAAATACTAAAGAAACAAAGTCAGCCAAGTTCTATTATTGCTTTGGATTCACCCCCGGGAGCCAAGAAAAGATGCGCCTGGGCATCATCTGCTCATGAGGTGCATCACTATTTTTGTTTGTTTTACAGCTTTACTGAGGTATAACTGGTACACAGAAACCTGCATATATTTAATGTATACAATTTGATGAGTTTGGAAATATGCATACACCTATGATACCATCACCACAATCAAGGTAATACATATATCCACCACTTTCCCCCAGACCCCCAAAAAGTCAATGATCCACAATCACTCTGTTCTAACCAAATATTAATTTTTAATAAGCAAAAATTATTTTGAACCATTGAACCATATTTTGAACCAGTAAAATATTACTGTAAAATAATTTACTTCATGTTTATCTAATTATTTTTAATTTGTACTCATGTCTCATATCTAACATATATAATATGTAGGTATGGTAGAAGTCAATAAATAGGTAAGCCAATCAAGAGTTCTTATCAATGTCACAGAAATGTTTAGGAGGAAGTACAAGAAACCTAATGAAATAATATCAATATTATGACTCACCTACTTCAGGTTTTTTTTTTTTATTAAGATTATGATAGTTAACAACCTTGTAAAATTACAGTTGTACATCATTATTAGTCATGTTGTAGGTACACCACTTCACCCTTAGTGCCCTCCCCCCACCCCCCTTTCCCCTGGTAACCACCGATCAGTTCTCTTTGTCTCTATGTTAACTACCACCTATGAGTGGAGTCATACAGAGTTCGTCTTTCTCTGTCTGGCTTATTTCACTCAACATAATACCCTCAAGGTCTATCCATGTTGTTGTGAATGGGATGACTTTGTCCTTTTTTATGGCTGAGTAGAATTCTATTGTGTATATATATATATATCTTCTTTATCCAATCATCAGTTGCTGGGCACTTAGGTTGCTTCCATGTCTTGGCTATTGTGAATAATGCTGCGATGAACATAGGGGTGCATGGGACTTTTGGAATTGCTGATTTCAGGTTCTTAGGATAGATGCCCAGCAGTGGGATGGCTGGGTCATAAGGTATTTCTATTTTTAACTTTTTGAGAAATCTCCATACTGTTTTCCATAGTGGCTGCACCAGTTTGCATTCCCACCAACAGTGTACGAGGGTTCCTTTTTCTCCACAGCCTCTCCAACATTTGTCACTCTTGGTTTTGGATATTTTTGCCATTCTAACAGGTGTAAGGTGATATCTTAGTGTAGCTTTTTTTTTTTAATTGAGTTAATGATAGGTTACAATCTTGTGAAATTTCAGTTGTACATTAATGTTTGTCATTCGTGTTGTAGGCGCACCACTTCACCCTTTGTGCCCACCCCCCACCCCACCTTTCCCCTGGTAGCCACCAATCTGTTCTCTTAGTCCACATTTTTAAATTCCTCATATGAGTGGAGTCATACAAAGATTATCCTTCTCTAGCTGGCTTATTTCATTTAGCATAATTCCCTCAAGGTCCATCCATATTATTGCAAATGGAATGATTTTGTTCTGTTTTGCAGCTGAGTAGTATTCCATTGTATATATATATACCACATCTTCTTTATCCAATCATCTGTTGATGGGCACTTAGGTTGCTTCCATGTCTTGGCTATTGTAAATAATGCTGCAAGGAACATTGGGGTACATAGGACTTTTGGAATTGCTGACTTCAAGCTCTTTGGATAGATACCCAGCAGTGGAATGGCTGGATCGTATGGTAGTTCTATTTTTAAATTTTTGAGGACTCTCCATACTGTTTTCCATAGTGGCTGCACCAGTTTGCATTCCCACCAGCAGTGTATGAGGGTTCCTTTTTCTCCACAACCTCTCCAACATTTGTTACTATTAGTTTTAGATATTTTTGTCATTCTAATGGGTGTAAGATGATATCTTAGTGTAGTTTTGATTTGCATTTCCCTGATGTTTAGTGATGATGAGCATCTTTTCATGTGTCTATTGGCCATCTGCATATCTTCTTTGGAGAAATGTCTGTTCATGTCCCTTGCCCATTTTATGATTGGGTTGTTTGATGTTTTGTTGTTGAGCTGTGTGAGTTCTTTATATATTATGGAGATTAACCCTTTGTCGGATAAATAACTTGTAAATATTTTTTCCCAATTAGTGGGGTTTTTTTTTTTGTTTCAATCCTGTTTTCCCCTGCCTTGAAGAAGCTCTTTAGTCTGATGAAGTCCCATTTGTTTATTCTTTCTATTGTTTCCCTCGTCTGAGGGGTTATGGTGTCTGAAAAGATTCTTTTGAAGCTGATGTCAAAGAGTGTACTGCCTATATTCTCTTCTAGAAGACTTATTGTTTCAGGCCTAATCTTTAGGTCTTTGATCCATTTTGAGTTTATTTTTGTGAATGGTGAAAAAGAACGGTCGATTTTCATTCTTTTAGATGTGGCTTTCCAGTTTTCCCAACACCATTTGTTGAAGAGACTTTCTTTTCTCCACTGTAGGCCCTCAGCTCCTTTGTTGAAGATTAGCTGTCCATAGATGTGTGGTTTTATTTCTGGGCTTTCAATTCTGTTCCATTGATCTGTGCACCTGTTTTTGTACCAGTACCATGCTGTTTGGATTACTGTAGCTTTGTAGTATGTTTTAAGTCAGGGATTGTGATGCCTCCAGCTTTGTTGTTCTTTCTCAGGACTGCTTTAGCAATTTGGGGTCTTTTCTTGCCCCATATGAATTTTAGGATTCTTTGGTCAATTTCTGTAAAGAATGTCACTGGGATTCTGATTGGGATAGCGTTGAATCTGTAGATTGCTTTAGGTAGTATGGACATTTTAACTATGTTTATTCTTCCAATCCATGTGCATGGAATGTCTTTCCGTCTCTTTATGTCATCATCGATTTCTTTCAAGAAAGTCTTGTAGTTTTCGTTGTATGGATCTTTCACTTCCTTGGTTAAATTTATCCCAAGGTATTTTATTCTTTTTGTTGCGATCGTGAATAGCATGTAGAAATGCTACGGATTTATGTATGCTGATTTTATACCCTGCAACTTTGCTGTAGCTGTTGATTGTTTCTTATAGTTTTCCTATGGATTCTTTGGGGTTTTCTATATATAAGATCATGTCGTCTGCAAACAGTGACAATTTTACTTCTTCATTGCCTATTTGGATTCCTTTTATTTCTTTTTCCTGCCAAATTGCTCTGGCCAACACCTCCAGTACTATGTTGAATAAGAGTGGTGAAAGTGGGCACCCTTGCCTTGTTCCTGTTCTCAGAGGGATGGGTTTCAGTTTTTGTCTGTTGAGTATGATGTTGGCAGTGGGTTTGTCATATACGGCCTTTATTATGTTGAGGTACTTTCCTTCTATACCTATTTTATTGAAGGTTTTTATCATAAATGAATGTTGGATCTTGTTGAATGCTTTCTCTGCATCTATTGAGATGATCATGTGGTTTTTGTTTCTTATTTTGTTAATGTAGTGAATCACGTTGATTGACTTGCAGATGTTGAACCATCCCTGTGTCCCTGGTATAAATCCCACTTGATCATGGTGTATAATCTTTTTGATGTATTGCTGTATTCGGTTTGCCAAAATTTTGTTGAGGATTTTTGCATCTATGTTCATCAGTGATATTGGCCTGTAGTTTTCCTCTTCAGGCTTATTTTAAGGCACTGTTTAGGCCAAAGCATAATTCTTTTGAAGCTGATCATAGTGTATTTGGAAGAAAGGAATGGGATTGTCTACCCAAGTCTCTTCATTTCAGCCAACTGCATTTATAATCACAAGACTGCTGACTGAATCTAAAATACCATTTCACTCACGAGAGAATGCTGATCAGCATTTCTCTATATTCATTTATTCAAAAAACTTTCATTAAGCATCTGCTATCTACTAGGATTTGTGCTAGGTGCAGAGTCAACAGTGAACAATACCAGTATAACCCCAGTCCTCACCTAATGTTATACTTATCCCTTTACTATTATTCCAAATCACTCCTGCAGACTCAATAGTCAAATTGACTGCATTTTCCAACATGGCACTTGCAATAGGCCCTTGCCACAGGTAAGCAATTTTAGAGTGAATGTTTTTTTTCCCTGTTAACAGACTCTGTTATTGCCTGTCCAACATCCAGACCCCTCAACCCTCAGAATAAAACCCATTTTTATTCAGATAGCTACCCCCCTCTCAGGTGAGGGAGCTGATTAATTTCTAAATTGATCAAGGGGTGCTAATAACTGATTTAAACATGGGCATGTGAAGCAACATTGGCCCAGAAGACATGAAGGGGCAGGGGCTGGGGAGAAGGAGATCTTGGAGCAGGGTTTTTTTTTTTGAAGGTTAGCCCTGAGCTAACATCTGCCGCCAATTCTCCTCTTTTTGCTGAGGAAGACTGATCCTGAGCTAACATCCGTGCCCATCCTCCTCTACTTTATATGTGGGACACCTAGCATGGCGTGCTAAGCAGTGCCATGTCCGCACCCAAGATCTGAACTGGCGAAGCCCGGGCCGCCAAAGCGGAACATGCACACTTAACCGCTGTGCCACGGGGCCCGCCCCTCACTTAACATCTTGATGTATTTCCTTTTGGTCAAAATAGATTATACCATATTGATATATAACATGTCTATTACGAATTTTTAAGCTATTTCTCATTTTTATTGTTACAGACTCAGCCCAAACATGCTGCCTTTGATCACTCCAGCTAAAAATCACTTCCTTCTGATCACTTGCAGTAGTGTGGGTACAATTCATCCAGCACCTACCCTGTACTACTTACTTTGTTCTGTAGTTATCTGTGTTCTTACACTAACTCTCCAAGGACCTTGTAAGCCAAGAGAGGGCAGAACTATGTCACTCAGACCTGTCACCCAACACTACGCCTGATCCACCATAAGCACAAAAAATCAGTGCTGAATTAAGAAATAAAAACAGTCATATCAAAAAACCAACCAGGGGCCAGCCTGGCAGCGTGGTAGTTAAGTTCACGTGCTCCGCTTCAACAGCCCAAAGTTCGCCAGTTCAGATCCTGGGCACAGACCTACATACCACTCATCAAGCCACGCTGTGGTGGCATCCCACATAGAAGAACTACAAGGACTTACAACTAGAATATACAACTATGTTCCGGGGATTTGGGGAGGAAAAAAAAAGAGGAAGATTGGCAACAGATGTTAGCTCAGAGCCAATCTTCCTCACAAAAACCAAACAAACAAAAAAACAAACAAATAGTAAAAGTTAAGAGTTTTAAGAGGTTATAAAGAAAAGGCAACTCAAAATTAACTATGAAAAAAAAGGGAGTCATCGAAAACTATGCCAAATGTGTTGTGTGACTGAAAAGGACAGGAAGATGAAGTTGTCAACAATAATACAAGAGAAAATATAAGGCAAGGGCTTCAGAGGAAAGGAGTTCAGTCATGTCCAGTATTAACTGACAATGAACTATCCTGGACCTATCACAGCAAGAGATGAAGACAAGCAATTGATCAATGTGAGAGAAGACAGGGTAAAAGCAGCAAAATATGAAACCAGTGCTGGCGTGGCCATAGGACTCTACAAACATAACTCACAACCAAATTCAGAGCTGTGTCTTTAGAGGGTACCAGGCACTTCCTCATGCTCCCTCTGAATACAGATCTCCCGCTCATTCATGTGACAAATATACACTGACTAGCTACGTTCCAGGAAAGTAGAGAATGAAAAAGATTTCTGAGAGGTCAGCAAGGAAAAGATAGGAGAATATAAAATAAATGAAAGGCAAGCTAACATGCTTAGTTGCCTCTTATTCTTCCCTTTCCTCATACTTTAATACAATATTGAGAAATCCTGGGTGAATAAGCTGTCTCAACACTTGGCTTACTCAGCTCAAATGGCCTGGCTCTGTATTAAACTGGCCTTTGACCACTGGGAGAGAAAAACATTTCCCTTGGAAAAGATAAACAGTGTTTCCCAGATTTCTTTTCCTTCCAATTACAAAGGCCAAGTATGCGTTAAGACTGGAGGATGGCCCTCTTCCTGTGCCACTTTGCTGCCAGCCTTTGGCACAGATGCCCTTTGGCCAGGATAACTTATAACAAACACATTGTTGTGTAACTCTCAGTACCACTTATTTATTGGTTTCTGTCACACACACGTATTGTAAAACGGAACTTTGTCCTGCACTTAGCACGCTAAAGGGCACCTGAAGGTCAAATTGCAAATATTTCAATGCCAGACTCAATAGGCTTCGTGAGGAGGTGCCTGAGAATATCTGGGGACTTCTTTTCAACTTCCAAATTCTAGGCCCTGATAATCAGTCAACTTCTTGGGCTCCAGCAGTAGCACCAGGGTTTGCAAGTCTGTTGGCTATATGAAGCACATTCAAGGAAGTTAAGAAGTTACATTAAGACCTTAGTAAGACCATGAAAACTTTGTAAAAAATAACTTTCTGACCTCAGATGGTGGGATCACTGTTAAAATGAATAGACCATACACAGACCTGTATCCCTTTTTTTTTTCCCCCACAGACCTGTATCCTTAACTGGCGTCAAGTGGTTTCCCTCTGCTCCTGAGACTGATGTTCTATTCATCCATTTGACAAACATTCCCAGTTGGTCAGTTCAATGATCAAGGTCATATAAAATATTCTTTATAATCATGTCGTCAATCTAAAGTAAGAGATTAAAATCTGCTTGTGCTAAAATTTCTCATCGATGTTGGACTAGGTAACGACCCAACAATTCCCTCAACAGCTCATTACTAACCTTGAAAGAACACTTAAAAATCAGAATTGAAGAGAGATTATGTTCCTATAGCTTTATCAAGCTACTAGCCTCAAAATCCATGTAAATATACCAGAGAAAATTCTATTTATAGATTTCTAATAAGAAAAATATTTAATCTCCATTTCTTCATCCAGCATTGAGAAAAACATTGATAATCTACATTACAACTGTAGCAGGAAGAAAGCCATCTAGTTCCTTGGAATCCTTAAAATGCTACATAAATGCTAAGTAAAACTCTGGCAGACCTATCTACTTACCTTACAGGGCTCACTGTAAATATACCTTCTACCACAAACCACTTCTGAGCCACAGCTCGACATCAAATTCCCAGGCCACAGACATTTTCCACACTAACCTGGATTCAAAAGAAGTTCTCTCAAAGAGAATAACATTTTATTGCCTATGACCTCTTTATTTACACACAGTTGACAATCTACGAAAAGGGAATGGACTAAACAGCAAAAGCAGAAGCAGCATCAACCAGGGTATACTTTTAAAAGTGACCCCTACTTTTTAATATATCAGAGTGACCTGTTAAAGATCAAATAAATTATTTGTTTTGACGTTAACTGCACTCCTTCAAGAGAGTTGCTATAATTGTTAGTAATGGAAAAAAAAAAAGAAACACATAGTCTTACCATAACATCCAGCAATCACATTCCTAGTTATTTATGCAACTTATCTGAAAACTTATGCCCACATAAAACCTGCACACAAATGTTTGTAGGAGCTTTATTCATAATCACCAAAAGCTGGAAGCAATCAAGATGTCCTTCAATAGGTAAATGGATAAACAAACTTTGATAAATCCGTACAATGTAATGTTATTCAGCAATAAAAGGAAATGAGCTATTAAGCCACAAAAAGACATGGATGAATCTTAAATGCATATTAAGTGAAAGAAGCTAGTCTGAAAAGGCTTCATACTGTGTGATTTAATTTCCAGAAAAGGGAAAACTAAAGAGATGGTAAAAAGATCAGTAGTAATCACTGGGGTGAGGAGGAGATGTCATGGAGGGAAAAGAGGAAGGACTGAATAGGTGAAACACAATGGATTCTGTATAATATTATAGTGATGGATACAAGACACAATGTATTTGTTAAAATCTACAGAATTTTAGAGCACAGAGTGAGCTTTAATGTATGCAAACCTTAAAAAATTCATTGAGGAGGCTGGAGGATCCCAGAATGGAATGCAGCATGTGACAAAACAATGCAGAATGTTACAACGAGGGTACAGGTTACATATATAAATAATTATAGATGTGTATATATACTGGTTAAGTGTACACATATATATTCCCTTGCTCTGTTGGCTGAAAGGGTGACACCCAGTAGCAATGAGCACATCTAGTGCCCAGATTGTGGTTTGTAATATCTAATTCTCCAATAAAAGGAAACAGGGCTCCTTGGAGACATGGCTGAAATATAGAAAATAAACCTGGAGCATCTTGTAGTGCCAGAAAGTAAGGAAGTACTGGGAAAAAAACCACCCACAATGATGAAGCCATGTCAAAGGGACTGAAAGAGTTCCCAGTGGCCAAAGCTGAAACGATTTGAGCATCAAAATAAAGCAGTACTCAATTATAACCTGAAGTATAAATTAAATATTTATGAATCCACACTGATAAAAATGAACGACTGAATAAAGAAAGAAATGGGGGAGAAGAGACAAATCTCTGGTGCAGAAGAATTCCAAATAATTTATGTAGTTACTCTGCATAACTCCCCACTCCTTACATGTGGGCTGCACATAGTGACTTCCCTCCAAAGAGTATAGTATGGAAAGGGGGGAAAAAGAACTTTACAAAGGAGAAACCTGACACACACTACCTCAGCCAGGCAATCAAGGTCAACATCAAGTCATAAACCATGTCAACAGTACGCACCCCTGATATGATGTGATGAAAATGACACTTTATCCCTGTGCTCTTCCTCCCCAAAACATATAACCTCAGACATGAGAAAAACACCAAATACCAACCATGGAATATTCTACAAACACCTAACCAGTACTCATCAGAACTGTGTAGGTCATCAGAAACAACGAAAGTCTGAGAAACTGTAAGAGCCAAGAGGAGACATGACTACTAAATGTAATGTGGTATGCTGGAACACGGCCTGTAACAAAGACATTATGTAAAAACTAAGGCAATGTGAATAAAATACACACTTAAGTTAATAATTATGTATCATCATTGGCCCATTAATTCTAACAAATGCACCATAATAATGTAAGATGTTAATAACGGGGAAAAATAATATATAAATTGCTAATGAAGTCTATCTCCAAGTGCACGATAGATTATAAACTGCTTGAATATTTGAACTTTTAACAAACAAGTCAATAGTTTTGGTAAAGAAAAAACTTTTTTTTTAAAGAGAGAATAAAGCAAAGTAGTGAGGGTTAAAGTCTAAATGGAAAGAGCCATTTCTAGCCAAGCATTCTACAGTTTTTCAAAGGATACAGAAGTAATAACTCAATTTCAGTCTCAAGTTTTCAATCGTTGTCAATTCAGATAGTTACTTAAGAAGCACTGAAAGAGGGGCTGGCCCCGTGGCCAAGTGGTTAAAGTTCCACACACTCCAGTTCAGCAGCCTGGGTTCGCAGGTTCAGATCAGCCACGCTCTGGAGGCATCCCACATACAAAATAGAGGACGATTGGCCCAGATATTAGCTCAGGGTGAATCTTCCTCACCAAAAAAAAAAAAAAGCACTCAAAGAAAGTGCCTTGAAATACATTTTTTGAGGGTGGGCTCCACGGCCAAGTCGTTAAGTTTGCGCGCTCCACTTCAGTGGCCTAGGGTTTCACCACTTGAGATCCTGGGCGCGGACATGGCACCGCTCATCAGGACCATGCTGAGGTGGCATCCCACAGAGCACAGCCAGAGGCACTCACACTAGAATATACAAGTATGTACTGGGGGGCTGTGGGGAGAAGAAGAAGGGAAAAAAAAGAAGATTGGCAACAGATGTTAGCTCAGGTGCCAATCTTAAAAAAAAAAAACCCTTTTTTTTAAATTTTCAAAATTGCAACCATTTATTCATGGAATCAGGCATTTTCAAAACTTAGAAACGTTGGCCCCTGACACAGGTGCCACACAGATTATAGTGAATCTGTTATAATTCACTATTTTAACATTATTCTAATGAATATGTTAAAGAGCATACCAGATTCTAGTGAATTAACTATGATTCTATAATGAGTAAATACTATTCAATAATTTGTTAGTACCAAACAAAACTAGGCATCAACACCCACCAGTGCATGCTCTCCCTGATGTGCCAGTAGGGACAGTGAATATAGAAAATTTTAAATTGTCAGTCTGTCAGAAACTGTAAGATCACAGAGATGTCTAGACTAGTCCTTTCCTCTCTTCTGAGGATGGTAGCCAAATTGCAAGAAGAAAAGTTATTGAAGAATCCTCCGGAAGAGCCCAAGTGCAGGTTTAACTCAGACATCACTACCATCATCGTTACCAAATTAAAAACAACATCCCTTTGTCTATGTGAACTCTAGCAGATCGCTGACTTTTCTTGAAGGAACGGAAGTGGTGGGAGAGGGCAGGGACTAGTTTTAGTCTCCAACAGCTTATTCCTTTTCCCTTAATATCTTGAGGGAATAGCCCTGGAATAATAGAACCATGCTACATTTTTGTGAAGCTCTGCCAGCATCCTTTTTTATTAGGGTAATAAAGGACTAGTTTAAAGAAAAGCAGTGGATAAGAATTCATAGCCCTGAAACATCAGGTTAAGAAGAAATATCAAGTTGATCCAACTTACAAGAGTTGTGCCGACGACGGAAACTTCTGGACTGACTCAAGGATTCCATGTGCCTGTCCACATAGCTCTTTGAACACTGCTGCTGCTGGGGGGAAACGGCAACATCTTGGCTCTTCACATCTGTCCTCTTAGGGATGTTCTGAGGGGCACTGCTGGAAGACGCTGGCTTCTTGACCAACTTGCCCATGCCATTCTGATTGATACCTACTTGGTACCCAACACCAGAGGGGCCTAATTCTGTCTGATGGAGGTCTCCAAAGTGTTGGTTTTCTCCAGGACCTGGTATCTCCAGAATTTTTAATTCTGTAATGTCACCTGCCCTGAAACACACAAAAGAGTCCAAGTTTCAAAACTATAACAATGATAACAGTGATAAAACTAGCATCAATAGCAACCAGCCACACCTTTGCAGGGCTGCATTTCAATGAGTTAGCAGAGACAGAAACTAGAAAAGGTGGTAGAGCACTCACAGACAAGGCTTAGCCACCAACATTCAACTGACACAGCACTGGCCTTTAAAGAGACCTACTGTTAATCACACAACTACCATTAGCATCTTAGATTTCTAAAATGCTTAATGGTTTTTTTTCATTCATTCACTCAATTACTCATTCAACAGGGATATGTAGAGTACTTACAATGTGGTAAACACTGTGCTACGAATGGGTATATACAGATGAAAAGCAATACATGCCCACAAGGAACTTACACTCTGGTGAGCATAAAAGACAAGCAATCAGAAGTGTTAAGTACTATAACAGAGGTGTGCAAAGAGGACTAGAGATCCCAAAAGCAAAATATATAAGTTAGTCTGGCAGAGACACATAAAACACTTAAGCTAAGTCTGGGTGGGGAGGGAAAATAAGAGTTGGCCAAGGACAGTATGGTAGGGAGACGGGCATTTCAGGCCAAGGCTCAGAGACTGAGAAAATGTGGCCCATTTGAGGCACTGCAAACGTTATGGCGCTACTAAGGGAAGGATGCTTGTGGAGGGCCATCAGGTGGTAAGGCTGTCGAGGTAATCAGGGACCAGATCATCATCACACTGGATTTTTCTGGTGGCTGCAGGGAAGGTGGAGAAACTAAAGGCAGGAGCACCAGTCAGGAGGCCAGACAAGAAATAAGAGATGAACAGGGCAAGTGACGATACAAAGGGAGAAGGGAGGATGGAACCAAGAGACATTTGGAATCCACAGGATTTGGTGACTAACCGAACATGAGGATCACAGAGAAAGAAGAATTTATTATGATTCCTAAGTTTCTAACTTGGGTGAAAGGTGTCAGTCACAAATTAAGGGTAGTCGATTGGAAGAAATCTGCAGGTAACATAATGAGTTCAGCTTTGAAAATCTTAAATTTAAGATATCTTGTGGGATATCCACTTGGAAACAACAATTAAAATAGTGTCTGGAGTTAAGATAATGGGTTTAAATTAAAGATTTGGGGTCTCATTAATGTATTAGAAGGCACACATGAGATTGTCTAGAGAGAATACAGAGAACAGAAGCAAAGATAGAACTTTGAGTAAACCAATCTTAAAAAGTGAGTAGAAGAAAAAGAACCTGGGCAGAAAAAAAGATGTAAAGGAAGAATACATGGAAGGAAAACCCAAAGCAGTGACAGAGAAACTAAAAGAAGAGAGCACTTCAACAGTTAGGAAGTACTTGAGTAAGATTAGAACTGAGATACTGCAACTGAATTTGGCAATTAGGTCATTTGTAACCTTGGCAAGAGCTAGTTCGGCAAGACGGTAAAGTTAGAAAAAAGATAATGGTGTGGTAAGGAAGGACTAGAGAATGAGGCCACAAAGGGAATGAAGGCAGATTGTTTTGCTCTGAAAAGAACTGTGGGTATAAAGAGAAGGGAAATGACAGGGCTATACTCAGTGGCAAATGCAACGTGTGGGCCAGGGGAGTATTTTTACTATGGGGGAGGCCTAGGAATGTTAGAATGCCAAGAGGAAAGAGACAGTATAAACGTTGGAACTGAAGACACAAAAGAGAGGGAGTAGAGTCTCAAAGGAGACAGAAAAGGATAGCATATAAAGCATAAATGATAAAGTTAGCCCTCAACATAAAGGGTATTTCTTCTATTGAGACTTCAGAGGAAGTAACAGATAACGAAACCTACAGAAAAGGTTATGTGTCGGTATTGTTCAGAAAGTCAAGGAAGTTCGTGCTGGACAGTCTTTTTTTTTCTTAAGAAAGCTCTCACAAACTGGTGAAAAGAGGGATGTGAAAACAACTGAACTTGAGATCTGCTGCCAAACACAAAGAAAAATACATTCCTGTAACTAAGTGCTTTAGCTACCACCTACAGTGTGCTTCTGGAGATAAATTATAATACAAATCTACAAAGAGAGACAGATTTATGCAGGGGGAAAAAAATCAATAAAGACCTTAGCTGTAAGAAAGGGCAAATAATACAAAACTGAGAAAGAAAATTTGAAATTCTAAAGGAAAACAGAAAGGTTATTCTGAATTTGACCCATTTAAATAATGTAATATCGCGTGCTTGAAATAGATTAGAAAAATGTTTACAAACCCTGAATCATTCGTTGAAAGGTAATTATGACACAAAGTCTCTGCTGAAATAGCAGCGGGACTATAAGATCTAAAACTGCAAAATCTTGCCCCGACAAGACTCTACTCAAAAGCAGCCCTGTGCAAGAGAATACTGGCAATCAGATCTAGGTTCAAGCTCCATAGACCACCAGGCTGGATTTAGAAGAATCAGTCAAGACACTCACCTGAAGGTGACCTCTGGCACGAGGCACTTCACTCCATTGTGGAAAGGCCGGGTGAGAGAAATGGTCTGGCTGACCTGATCCACTGCTGACACTCTTCCCTGATAGACACCCAAGCTATCTCCACAGTTGATGGACACAATACTGCCCAGCCAATCCGTAGCCATGTTTCAGATGTGGGACCACCGTGGTGAGAAGGAACCATTCAGTGTGCCTTGAGAAACAAAGCTTTAATTAAATTCAGCAAATAGTATGTCAAGCTCTGTACCAGGTGTTGCTCAATACACATTCTGTCACATCTGTAATTGAAGTAATAAAGCATAAAAAATAAACATTTTTTTCAGTACAAGTAGGCATATTAATGAATAAGCAATATCAGTTAATATATATAAAGATCTTATCATTTCTTTAAAGCACATGTACTAGATGAAGATAATATATACCTAGACATTAAATCACACAAACTACAACCTGTTTATAATCTATTACATTTTATTACATCTGCCATCAGAATCTTCCTAAGAGAATATATTATGAACAAATAATACATAAAAAAAATAATACTGGTAATGTCAGAGTAGCTCATATCAGACTAACCCTCTTGTTGATGATAATGATAAATTCTGGACAAAAATTTTTTTTAAAAGCTGACTGAAAGCATTATAGAGCACTATACCTAACAACTACAGAACATACATTCTTTTCAAATCCACATAAAATGTTCGCCAAAATATGCTGGGCCTTAAAACTAGTATCAGTTCTGAAATCAGAGTATATTCTTTGTCCACAATAGAATTAAACTTGAAATTGATATTTCAAATATTCCCAAATATCTGGAAATTAAGAAAGACATTTCTAAATAACATATGGGTTGAAGAAGAAATCAAAAGGGAGATTAAAAAATAGTTCAAACTCAGTGATAATGTTAATACAATAAGCCAATATTTGTGGGATGCACTTAAAACCATGCTTAAAGGGAAATTTATAGCTTCAAATGCTTATATTAGAAAAGAAGAAAGATTTAAAACCAATGATTGAAGCTTCCAGCTTAAGAAGCTAGGAAAAAAAGAGCAAATTAACCCAAAGTTATTATAAAAGAAATAAAGAATAGAAATCAATAAAACAGGGAACAAGAAAAATAAATAAAACCAAAATAGTTCTTTGAAAATATTAATAGTTGACAAATCCCTAACTAATGAAGAAAAAGAGAGAAAACATTGTCAATATCAGGAATGAACAAGGGGACTTCACAGGCATTAAAAAGTTAACTTTATGCTAGTAAATTTGACAACTTAGATGAAACAAATTTTTTGAAGACAAAAGTTACCAAAACTGATACAAGAATAAAAAGAAAATCTGAAAAAGTTTATATCTATTTAAAAAACTGAATCTGTCAAGAGAGTGAGAAGACAAGTGACACTGGAAGAAAATATTTGCAAAAGACAGATCTCGATAAGAGACTGTTATCCAAACTATATAAAGAAGTCTTAAACACAAAAATAAGAAAATGAACCATCTGATTAAAAACCGGGCAAAATATCTGGACATCTCACCAAAGAAGATATACAGATGGCAAAAAAAGCCTATGAAAAGTTGCTCTACATCACATGTTATCAGAGAAATGAAAATTAAAACGACAAGATACTACTACACACCTATTAGAATGATCAAAATCCAAAACACCGACAACATCAAATGCTGGAGAAGACATGGACCAAGAGGAATTCTCATTCATTGCTGGTAAGAACACAAAATAGTACAGCTCCTTTAGAAGACAATTTGGCAGTTTCTTACAACACTAAATTTACTCTTACCATATGGTCCAGCAATCAACTCCTTGGTATTTACCCAAACGAGTTGAAAATTTATGTGCACACAAAAACCTGAACATGGATCCTTATAACAGCTTTATCCAAACTACCAAAACTTGGAAGCAACCAAGATGTCCTTCAGTAGGTGAATGGATAAATAAACTGTGGTATATCTGGACAATGGAATATTATTCAGTGCTAAAAAGAAATGAACTATCAAGCCATGCAAAAACATGGAGGAAACTTAAAAGGATACTACTAAGTGAAAGAAGTCACTCAAAAGGCTACATACTGTATTGATTCCAACTATATGACATTCTGGAGAAGGCAAAACTATGGAGACAGTAAAAGGATCAGTAACTGCCAGGGGTTTGGGGGAGGGAAGGATGAAAAGGCAGAGCACCATTCTGTATGATACTATAAAAGCGAATACATGTCATTATACACATTTGCCAAAACCCATAGAATGTACAACATAAAGAATGAACCCTAATGTAACCTATGGACTCTGGATGACAATGATCTGTCAATGTATATTCACCAATTGTATCAAATGTACCACCGTGGTGCAGGATGTTGATAGTGGGGGAGGCTATATGTGTGTGTGTGGGGTGGGGGGGGGGGTAGAAGGTATATGGGAACTCTCTGTACTACCTGCTCAATTCTGCTGAGACCCTAAAATGGCTCTAAAAAATGAAGTTTATTTACAAGAAAAATAATTGAATCTTTAATTTAAAACTTTCCCACAAAGAAAACTCCAGGCCTAGATGGCTTTATCAGTAAATTATCAAACATGTAAATAAGAAATAATGCCGATCTTATACAAACTTTCAGAAAATACAGGAGAATGAAACACTTCCCAATTCATTTAACAAGACCTACATAATCCTGATATGAAAGCTTGACAAAGGCATTACCAGAAAAAAGAAAAGATCAATATCCTGTACAAATATAAGCCAAAAATCGTCAAGAAAACATTAACAAATCAAATCCAGCAATTTTTTTTTTTTTTGAGGAAGACTAGCCCTGAGCTAACATCCATCACCAATCCACCTCTTTTTGCTAAGGAAGATTGGCCCTGAGCTCACATCCGTGCCCATCTTCCTCTACTTTATATGTGGGACGCCTGCCTCAGCATGGCTTGACAAGTGGTGCCATTTCCGCACCAGGGATCTAAACTGACAAACCCTGGGCCACTGAAGCAGAACGTGTGCACTTAACTGCTGTGCCACCAGGCCGGCTCCCAGCAATATATTTTAAAAGGATAATATATCATGATTATTTAGGTGTTTACTCCTGGAATGCAAGGTTGGTTTGACATTTTAGAAATCTATCAATGCATTTCACCACGTTAACAAAACAAATGAGAAAGTCATATGATTTTTCCCACACCAATAAATGCAGAAAACTATCATGATATCAAAACTAGACAAAGACAGTACCAAAGCAACAATAAAAACCAAAAAATAGCTACAGAACATCCCTAGTGAATACAGAAATAAAACTCCTTATCAAAATAGTGAATAGAATTCAGCAACATATAAAAAGAATTATACACCATAACTAAGTGGGGTTTAGTCCAAAGTGCAATGCTGGTTCAATGTTAGAAAACCAATGTAATCTACCATATTCACAGGCTAAAGAAGAAAAATCACATGATCATAGCAATTGATGCAGAAAAAGCATTTGACAAAATTCAACACCTACTAATGATAAAAACTGTCAGAAAAACAATTTTACCAATTTGATAAAGAATATATACAAAAAAACCTTACAACTAACATTATCCTTAATGGTGAAAGACTGAATACTTCCCCCTAAGATCAAGAACAAGGCAAAAATGTCCAATCTCACCAATCATATTCAACATAGCACTGGAGTTCTTGCAATTAGGCAAGAAAAGGAAATAAAAAGCACACAGATTGGAAAGGAAAAATAAACTGTCCCTATTTGCAGATGACATGATTGTCTACGTAGAAAATCCCAAAAATCTATAAAACAAACTCTTAGAACTAACAAATTAGATTAACAAGGTCCCAAATACAAGATAAACATACAAAAGTCCATCTTACTTTAATATACTAGTAATGAACACATGGGCACTGAAATTTAAAATGCAATGCCATTTAAAATTGCTCAAAAAAAAAGAAATGCTAGGTCTAAATCTAACAAAACATGTACAGTATTTATATGCTGAAAGCTATACAATGCTAAGGAAAAAAATGAAAAATATAAATGGAGAGACATTCCACGTTCATG
Organism: Equus quagga; assembly: GCF_021613505.1. Classification (NCBI taxonomy): domain Eukaryota; kingdom Metazoa; phylum Chordata; class Mammalia; order Perissodactyla; family Equidae; genus Equus; species Equus quagga. The sequence continues at coordinate 66,988,781 of NC_060268.1, forward strand.
GATTGAAAGACTCAACACAGTAAATATGTTGATTCTTCCCAAATTAGTATACAGGATTAATGCAATTCCTATCAAAATCCTAGCAAGATTTTTTGTTAATATAGACAAGATTATTCTAAAATTTACATGGAAAAGCAAAGGAATAAAATAGCTAAGTCAATTTTGACAAGAAAATGGGAGGAAGCAGTCTACCCAATTTCAAGACTTAATATATAGGTATAGCAATAAAGATTATGTGGTCTTGGTGGAAGGACAGACACACAGATCAATAGAACAGAATAGAAAACCCAGAAATAGACCCACACAAATATGCTGCACTGATTTTTGACAAAGTGCAAAAGTAATTCAATGGAGATAACACAGCTTTTACAACAAATGGTGCTGGAGCAAATGGATATCCATCAGTAAAAAATTAACCTCAACCTAAGTCTCATAACTTAAATATTTACTCAAAACAGATCATGGACTTAAATGTAAAATGTCAAACTATAAAACTTTTAGGAGAAACATAAGAGAAGTCTTTGGGATCTAGAGCAGGGGAAAGAGTTCTCAGACTTGATGCCAACAGCACAATCCGTAAAAAGAGAAACTGATCAATTGGACTTCTTGAAAATTAAAAATTTTTGTTCTGCAAAAGCACTTATTAGAAGGATAAAAAAGACAAATTACACACTGGGAGAAAACATTTACAAAACCACATATCTGACAAAGACAAAGGACTAGTATCTAAAACATATAAAGAACTTTCAAAACTCAATAGCAAAAAGTGAATCCAATCAAAAATGGTCAAAAGACATTTCAACAAAGAAGATATGCAGATGGCAAATGAGCACATCAAAAGTTGTTCAATATCATTAACCATTTGGGAAATGCAAATTAAAACCACAATGAGCCATCATGACACACCCACCAGAATGGCTGAAATGAAAAACAGTGACAACACCAAGTGCTCACAAGGATGCAGAAAAACTAAATTACTCATATATTGCTGATGGGAATATTAAATGGTGCAACCATTCTGGGAAACAATTTGGCAATTTACTAAAAACCTAAACTAAACATGAAACTACTACGTGACCCAGTAATTGCACTACTGGTCATTTATCTCAGAGAATGGAAGACAAGCTCACACAAAAACCTACACATGAATGTTTATATCAGGTTTACTCCTAACAGCCCCAAACTGGAAACAACTCAGATATCTTCAATGGGTGACTGGTTAAACAAACTGTGGCACATTCATATCACGGAGAAAAAGTGAAAAAAGCCAATCCCAAAAGGTTACATTCTGGATGATTCCATTTGTGTAACATTCTTGAAATCACAAAATATAAACATAGAGAAGAGATTAGTGGTTCCCAGGGGTTAAGAAAGGGGTGGAGGCAGGAGGGAAATGGGTATGGCTATAAAAGGGTGACAAGAGGGATCCTTGTGGTAATGGAAATGGTTCTGTATCTTGACCATATCAATGTCAATATCCTGGCAGTGATATTGTACCATAGTTTTGCAAGATGTTACCAATGGGGAAAATCAGGTAGGGTATATGGAATCTCTCTCTGTATTATTTCTTACAAGTGCATATAAATCTACAGTTATCTCAAAAAGTTTAATTTTTAAAAAATTAATGTCTTCTACCACATTAACAAAATAAATGAAGAAATCATGTACAATCATATGGATAAATGCAGAAAAATAATTTGACAACATTCAACATCCATTCATGATATCAAAAGGAGGGGGGTTGGTATCTACAAAACAATTACACCTAACATCATATTAATGATGAAATAATGAATCCTTTCCCCTTAAGACTGGGACAAGGCAAGGATGTCCATTCTCACCACTTCTTTATTTATTTTTTTTTTTAAAGATTTTTGATTTTATTCCTTTTTCTCCCCAAAGCCCCCCGGTACATAGCTGTATATTCTTCGTTGTGGATCCTTCTAGTTGTGGCATGTGGGACGCTGCCTCAGCGTGGTTTGATGAGCAGTGCCATGTCCGCGCCCAGGATTCGAACCAACGAAACACTGGGCCACCTGCAGCGGAGCGCGCGAACTTAACCACTCGGCCACAGGGGCAGCCCCCCATTCTCACCACTTCTACCTCTATTCAACACTATACTGTAGGTCCTAGCCAGTTCAATAAAAGAAAAGAAATAAAAAGCATAAATAGGAGCCGGCCCCGTGGCCAAGTGGTTAAGTTTGCACGCTCCGTTTTGGCAGCCCAGGGTTTCACTGGTTTGGATCCTGGGTGTGGACACGGCACTGCTCATCAGGCCATGCTGAGGAGGCGTCCCACATGCCACAACTAGAAGGACCTACAACTAAAATATACAACTATGTACTGGGGGGATTTGGGGAGAAATAGTAGGGGGAAAAAAGCATAAATATTGGAAAGGAAGAAGTAAAAGTGTCTTTTTTGGTAAACTGTATGATTGACTATGTATGTAGAAAACTCTAAGGAATGTACCAAAAAAAAAAATAAACTACTAGAATAAGTGAACTTAGCAAAGTTACAGGATACATGCTCAATATAAAATAAACGTATTCTATATAATAGCAACAAACAAATGAAAATGAAATTTTAAGGTACTATTTATAATAGCACAGTCACATGCCTCATAACAATGTTTCAGTCAACGACAGACCCTAGATACAACAGTGGTCCCATAAAATTAGTACTATATAGCTTAGGTGTGCCAGTAGGCTACACCATCTAGGTTTGTGTAAGTACACTCTATGATGTTTGCACAACAATGAAATTACCTGAAGGTAACCCTGTTGTTAAGTGACATATGACTGTGTTAAAAACCATCAAATACTTAGGAATGAATCTAATGGAAAATGTGCAGGACCTCACAATGAAAACTAGAAAAATTAAAAGAAGATTTACATAAATGGAGTTACATACCACATTCATGGATTGAAGAGCTTAATGTTGTCAAGTCTCCAAAATGATCTACAGATCAAATACAAGTATCAATAAAAATCCCAGCTGGCCTTTTTGGAGAAACTGAAAAAGTGGTTCTAAAATGTATATGGAAAGGAAAAAACAGAATAGCCAAAACAATCATGAAAAATAAAGTTAGGTGTTCTACATTACCTTATTACATTACCTGGTTTCAAGATTTACTACAAAGCGACAGAAATCAGTGTGCTGTTGGTGCAAGGACACAGATCAATGGGACAGAACAGAGTCCAGAAATAGACCCACACACATGTGGTCAACTGATTTCGGATCAAGGTAACAAGATAAATCAATAGAGAAATCAAAATATTTTTTCAATAAATGGTGCTACAACTAGAAATATATGAGAAAAAATAACAGTCTATTTCTATCCCACACCAGATACAAAAAAATTAATTTGAAATAAACAAACATAAAAGTTAAAGCTACTAGGGAAACAAAAAATTGAATAGCTTAGTGACTAGGGTACAGAAACATTTCTTAGGTCAAACACAAATAAGTACTAATCATAAAAGAAAAATCTGATGAATTAAATTTCATCAAAATTTTAAAGTTCTGCTCATCAAAAGTCACCATTAATGAATACAAATTGGAAGAGGTGCAAAAAAGATGCAGTGAAGCCAGCTAGGAGGTGATTAGAGCAGTCCATTTGAGAGATGATGGTAAGCTGGAATAGGGAGAATCAATGGAGATAGAAAAAGTTGATGGATTTAAGACCTATGTACAGGTGGTGGTTTGAATTTGGTGATGGTTTAATATGGTAGGTAATGGAAAGGGGGAAAAAATCACCATTGAAATGATAAAAGGTGAGTAGAACACACATAATCCCATAGCCTTTACATACATGCCATCGTATCGTGTAATGACAGCGGCAGCAGTAGCATTTCTTACACACTTACTATATCCTCAGGCAGGAGCTAATACTTTAAGGGCAGTCTTTCCTTCATCCTCCATGATAATCCTATGAGGTAGCTACTTTACTACCCCATCTTACAGATGGGGAATTTGTAACAAAGAAATTACAATGGACATTTTACACACTTGTAACCACAGCATAAAGTCAGCTTCTTAGTACAATGGCATATTTTCTATGTTGTACATACTATTTCACTGCATTCATATATCATGGTTTTCTTGTCATTGGACATTTAGATAATTCCACTTTTCATAATTACAGTTAATGCAGCAACGATCAATTTCATTTAGTGCTTAAATTATTTTCTTAGGATAGAGCCTCAATCAGTCAAATCATCATTCTATCATGTTACAACATACTAGAGCAGAAAACTTCTTTTTCTCATAGGTAATTTTTTTTTCTCCCTAAAGCCCCCCGATACATAGTTGTATATATTTCAGTTGTGGGTCCTTCTAGTTGTGGAATGTGGGATGCTGCCTCAGCGTGGCCTGACGAGCAGTGCCATGCCTGCGCCCAGTATCCGAACCAGGAAACCCTGGGCCGCTGAAGTGGAGTGCACGAACTTAACCACTTGGCCACGGGGCCAGACCCCAGAAAACTATTTTTTAAGCCATTTTTTTTGGAAACCAAATCATTCTCTGGACGAGTTTAGATAGTTATACATTTAAAATAATGGTATTGTAACAAAATATTTAGGAAGATATTCCATAGAGTTTTGCCCCATTTCATAACCACTCCAGTGAAGGCTACATGCCGGGGAGCCAAGCACTTCAAGAAATCTCCAGACTTATGATGGCAAAAAGATGTTTCTCCCCTCTTCTATTATAATCACTCCAAAATGAGAGGAAAAATAAGAAAAGCTAAGCCATAATCAAGGAGAAAATATTTACAATAGCTTTATCTGATAAAGGACTTGTATCTGGCTAGGGGGTTGTCAATTTTGTTTGTCTTCTCAAAGAACCAGCTCTTTGTGTCATGGATCCTTTCTACTGCCTTTTTTGTTTCAATAGCATTTATTTCTGCTCTGATTTTTATTATTTCTCTCCTTCTGCTGAATTTGGGCTTTGTTTGTTCTTTTTCTAATTCAGTTAGGTGTAGTTTGAGACTGCTTATTTGGGATTTTTCTTGTTTGTTAAGGTGAGCCTGTATTGTGATGAATTTCCCTCTTAATACGGCTTTTGCTGCATCCCGTATGAGTTGGTATGGCATGTTTTCATTTTCATTTGTCTCCAGGTATTTTCTGATTTCTCCTTTAATTTCTTCAATGATCCATTACTTATTCAATAGCATGTTGTTTAGTCTCCACATCTTTGTCCCTTTCTCAGCTATTTTCTTGTAATTAATTTTAGCTTTATAGCATTGTGACCGGAAAAGATGCTTGTTATTACTTCAATCTTAAAGTTATTAAGGCTTGCCTTGCTTCCCAACATATGGTCTATCCTTGAGAATGTTCCATGCACACTTGAGAAGAATGTGTATTCTGCTGTTTGGGGATGAAGTGTTCTATATATGTCTATTAAGTCCAACTGGTCTAGCTTTTCATTTAATTCCAGTTTCCTTGTTGATTATCTGTCTGGATGATCTATCCATTGATGTGAGTGGAGTGTTGAGGTCCCCTACTATTATTGTATTATTAATATCTTACTTTAGGTTTGTTAATAGTTGCTTTATGTACTTTGGTGCTCCTGTGTTGGGTGCATAGATATTTATAAGTGTTATGTCTTCTTGGTGGAGTGTCCCTTTAATCATTATATACTGCCCCTCTTTGTCTCTCTTTACCTGTCTTATCTTAAAGTTTACTTTGTGTCATATAAGTATTGTGACACCTGCTTTCTTTTGTTTGCCATTAGCTTAGAGTACTGTCTTCCAACCCTTCACTCTGAGCCTATGTTTGTCTTTGGAGCTGAGATGTGTTCCCTGGAGGCAGCATATTGTTGGCTCTTATTCTTTACTCCATCTTGCCACTCTGTCTTTTCATTGGAGAATTCAATCCATTTACATTTAGGGTGACTGCCAACATATGAGGGCTTAATGCTGCCATTTTATCACTCATTTTCCAGTTCTCTTGCATTTCCTTTGTTTCTCGTCCTGTGTATTTTGGTCTACCAATTGAGTTATGTAGTTTTTTATGTTGTGTTTCTTTCCTCCTTATTTATTGTGTCTCTGTTCTTTTTGTTTACTGGTTACCATGAGGTTTGTATTCAAAATCTCATAGATAAGATAGTGCATTTTCTGATGGCCTCTTATTTCCTTAGACTAAACCAGTTCACTCCCTTTCCTCTGCCCCTCCTAAGGTGTTTTTTTCACATCTTATTCCATCTTGTGTTGTGAGTTTGTGGCTAAAATGACAAGATTATCTTTGTTTTTGGTGTTTTCCTTTCCTTTATCTTTAATGCTGTACTTGAGCATTTGCTAACTTGTTCTGATGTATAGCTACAATTTTCTGATTTTGTCTACCTATTTATCTCCTTACTCTGTGCTTTGTAACCCTTCTCCCTTTTTTCCCCCCAACCAGATATGAGGGCCATCTTGAGGATTTCTTGTAAGGGGGGGATCTCATGGCTATGAACTCCCTTAGTTTTTGTTTATCTGGGAAAGTTTTTACTTCTCCATCACATCTGAAGGATATTTTTTCTGGATAGAGTATTCTTGGCTGAAAGTTTCTGTCTTTCAAAGATTTGAATATGTCATTCTAGTCTCTCCCAGCCTGTAAGGTTTCTGCAGAGAAATCCGCTGAAAGCCTGATAGGGGTTCCTTTGAAGGTTATTTTCTTCTGCCTTGCTGCCCTTGGTATTTTTCCTTTTGCATTCACTTTTGCCAGTTTCATTGCTATATGCCTTGTGCTAAGTCTTTTTTCTTTTAAGATTTTTTTTTAATTTTAATTTTTTTTGAGGAAGATTAGCCCTGAGCTAACTACTGCCAATCTTCCTCTTTTTGCTGAGGAAGACTGGCCCTGAGCTAACATCCATGCCCATTTTCCTCTATTTTATACGTGGGATGCCTACCACAGCATGGCTTTTGCCAAGCAGTGCCACGTGCACACCTGGGATCCAAACCGGCGAACCCTACGCCACCAAGAAGTGGAACATGCGAACTTAACAGCTGTGCCACCGGGCCAGCCCCTTGTTAGGTCTTTTTACATCAACATATTTAGGAGATCTGGTAGCCTCTTCCACATGGATTTCCATCTCCTTCCCTAGGTTTGGGAAGTTCTCTGCTATTATCTCTTTGAACAAGCTTTCTGCTCCATTCTCTTTCTCTTCTCCCTCTGGAATACCTATAACTCTTATGTTGCATTTCCTAATTGAGTCAGCTATGTCTCAGGGACTTTCTTCGTTTCTTTTTAGTCTTAGTTCTCTCTCCTCCTCTATCTGGAGCATTTCAACATGTCTATCCTCAATTATGCTGATTCACTCCTCTATGATGTCCACTCATTCAGGGAATCCATATTTTGTTTTATCTCTTCCATTGTGTCTTTCATCTCTAATATTTCTTATTGATTCTTCTTTATAGTTCAACCTCTTTTGTAAAGTAGCTCCTGAACTCATTGAATTGTTTCTCTAATTCTCTTTTAACTTGTGGAGTTTTTTGATGATCGCTATTTTAAATTCTCTGTCATTTAGGTAACACATTTCTGTGTTCTCAGGACTGATTTCTGGGTACTTGTCATCTTCTCTCTGGTCTGGAGATTTAATATAATTTGATACTGCTAGAGGGCATGGCTCTATTTTTACATATCATGGTATTATTTAGTCACAGTTGCCACCTATCACCACTGAGTGGGGGTCAAGAGCAACGTATTCTGAGCCCTCTGCATTCCGCCAAGATCCCAGGCACTGGAGCTGGCGCTGGGCGGGTTGGGTGGAGGGGCACTTTCTTCTGCAAGCTCTTGGGGTTTTCCTCACTCTGCTCTATCTGTTCTCCTGGGGTGCTGGCTTGATGAGGTCACCCCCCACAACAGCTCTCACTCTGATAGAGAGCTTCCCTCTAGGCTGTAAGAGCCCTCAGGGATCTTCGACATTCCCACGAATGAACGTCCCCTCCCCTGTTCCTTCTTTCTTAGAGGCTGCCTGCAGTCTCGGATCGCAGTCTTTTGGGGAGGGAGCGAAAACTTCTCTTACCCCATTCCACCTACTCCAAGTAGGGGCTCCAGCCTCTCTGCCCTCTGTCATACGGCTGTGTGGGTCTCTCAGACGTCTTTTGTGTTGTTTGGATGTCCTCTGTTGGAGTATGAATGTCTTTTCCATTGTATGGTGGAGGGGAGAGATTACTGGGAAGCTCACTCCACCATTATGCTCGCAAAACTATTTTATAGTGAGAAAAATCATACGTGATTGCCACTAGAGTGGAGAATTTATTAAAAAGGGCACAGGGGCCTTCTGGTGTAATAGAAATGTTCTATATTTTTACTGATGCGGTAGTTACAAGGATGTACACATTTATCAAAACTCACTGAACTGGGTACTTAACATCTGTGCATTTTATTGTACATAAACTATATCCCAATAAAAAAGGAGAAAAGTATATGTAGCCAACATAATCACCATATGCCACAAAATATTTAGCCATTCCTCCAATATAAGAGAAGATTAATTTCCTAGAAAGATTTTCTACAAAACATAAAATGAAAATTCACATATACAGCAGTTTCTAGCAAGATGTCTATTAGGCGTCTCAAAAGTGTCCAAAAGAGAATTTCTCCAGCCCCACACTCACATCTCCCAATTTGTTCTTTCCCAAGCTGTTCCCATCTCAATAAATGGCACCAACATCCACCAAGTTGCTTAGGTCAAGGAAAAAAAAAAAGTTACCCTTAATTCTTTCCTGTCTTTCATCCTATACATTCAATCCAACAGCAAATCCTATTGTCACCACCTTAAAAATATGTCCATTTCTCTCCATCTCCACTATTGCCTTTCTAGTCCAAGACACCTCATGATTACAAGAATTCCCTAACTGGTCTCTGCTCCCACTCCTGCCCCCTTCCTTCAATTCTTTCTCTACACCACAGCCAGAGCAAATTTTAAAATGTAAATCAGTTGTCATGATCCTGCTTAACAACTGTACTTATAATCAAGTCCAACTCCCTTTCCATGGACTATAGGCCCTACATGATCTGATTTCCGCTAACCTTTACAGCTTTACCTCTCATCACTCCCTTCCCACTATTGTAAAGAAACAGTGACCTTCTTATTCTTCCTCAAATATATAAGCTTGTTGCCTCCAGAACTCTAAACCAGGCATTCTCAAAACATTCTTTCCCCAGCCCTGTGAAGGGCTAGTTCCATCTCGTGTTTCTGGTATCTGCTAAAATGTCACCATCCCAAAGAGGCCTTTCCTGCCTACCCAATCTGATGTAGCTACTCCCCAACACTCTCCAACACCTCATCTCCTGTTATGATCTCAAAATGAATCACCACATGAATTATCTTGTCTGTTTATGTTACATGTGTAACCCCACCAGAATGTAAGCTCCATGAGAGCAAGGGACCCTGTTTTGTTTAGCCAACAAGAGTGCCTAGAATGGAAGAGGAGCTCAATAAATATTTATTCAATCAATGAATGAATTAGATGTAATAAATCTGACAGAAGTTAATCACTCAAAATCTAGAGTATCTAAATATTTATATCTAAATGCTTTGGCTCTTCTTGGAAATGGCTGTAAAACTAAAATATCCTTTAAGCATACTCTATGCAAAATCATATCTATTTTAGATCTGAAATCTAACACTGCCCTACACACAGAAGGAAGTCAGGAAATAGCAGATGAGTATAAACATAACACACAATATTAAGTTCGAAATGAAATACCGGCTTAGTGTTTTCCATGAAAAACAGAAAAGAAATAGAACAGCATTTCAAGTTGTTTTCAAATATTAATTTCAGAAATATACTTAGATAAAATATAGAGTCTAAAAAAGGAAAAACAGCAAAACAACATATAAAGGAGAAAAAAGCACTCCTGTGGTGAAGAGTACGCCCCATCAGAAACACAAAAACCTAAAGATAAACTCAGGTAGTTCTCTAGTGATCTGAGCAAGTATCACAAAACTAGGCTGACAGAACAGAAAATAAAAGAAACAATGTATTAGCAGGCTCATCCTTAAGATTTTTTTGTACATTTTATTATAGAAAATTTCAAACATACAAAAATGTCGACAGAACAGCATAATGAACACCCACATATCCATCACTGAGTTGCAACAATTATCAATATATCTACAAGAATTTAAGAGATCAGGTGAATTTCCAATGCAACAGAATTTCTACAACACTGATGATGGTAAAAGGCACAAAATACACATACTTTAGGCTTATTTCCACCTTCCTAATCAGCCACGTCTACCTAACATCACAAAAGTACGAAATTCCTTTCCTATCATTTACACCCCCTCGTAATCCTACTCTGATGCTTATTTTAGATAGATTCAGAATGAAAAGCTGTAATAAGAATTCTAAAAATACCAGAAATTAATCAGATGTGAAGACTTTTTACTTCTTCAACACATCTGTATGACGCTGATGTTGTACATTCAAGTTTATATTAATAACTGAGTAGAATGTTTAATAATTCTAAAGTGGATTGCTAGTTTACAAGTATGTGTGTTTCTATTTAGTTCTATATGAATAGAAACTTTTTAAAAAGTAACCAATAACTGTGTAACAAACTGTCCTTTCATTATCTGAAACTTTCCTCTATGTAAACTACAACATTAATGCATTATTCAAAACTCATCACATAAGTTTATTCCATAAAGAAAACTCCTTTATTAACTGAAAACAGTAAATCTAAAACAAGTGGAGTGCCATCACCTGGGTTCCTAATCAGATGAATACACTAAGGATGGGGGCTTCATGAATTACAGGGCTAACACCATGGCAAAAGAAGAGCCACAGCTGAAGCGAGAGATCTAGGAGGATCTTCGATGCCTTTTATTTTCTACTTTTCTATCAAGGTATAAACTGTATAGTAAGTCTACATATTTTAAGTGTACAGCTCAATGAATTTTTACACATTAATAGCCCCACATAACCACCACCCATATCAAGACACAGGATATTGCACACACCCCACAAGGTTCCACTGTGTCCTCACAATGGTAGTCATTATTCTGATATCTATCACAAAAGATCAGTTTAGCCTGTTTTTGAACTTCATATAAATTGAATCGTAAAGGTTCTCTTTTAAAGTGTTTGGCTTCTTTTGCTCAAGATTACCGCTGTGAGATTCATCCTTGTTGTTGCATGTGGCAATAGCTCATTCTCTCTCATGGCTATGTAGTATTCTTTTATATAACTGTGCCTCAATGTATTTATCCATTCTACTATTGATAGACAGTTGGGTTATTTCCAGTTTGGGGGCTACTATGAATAAAGAACTAAACATTTTTGTATATGTGTTTGTGGTGGACAAATGTACCCATTTATGCTGGGTACATTCCATATTACATAGGAAGTCAGAGTAGATGAGAACTATTTTGCTCAAATGCTGAACTATCAGGACTTTCCGACTACCAAATTCCACACTAAGTATGAGACTTTACTGTTTCATTTCTTTTATAAGAAGTCTTTGTATAACAAAGTCAAGTAGCCTAAATAGTCTTCTACCCATTACACAACTGAGGTAGTTGCCAAAACGATCCACAAACTACAAATAAACTTGCCAATTGCAGACCTATCCACTTTCATCTCAACTGTCACATCAGACAGAACTCACAGCATTCAGATCCAAGGAGCAACTCTTTGATCTGCTAAGGACAATTACAATCAACAGCTGTGAGTGAGTGAGTGGTTAGTTATGCATTTCTGAAAAGCTAGGCATTTTTCCACGCATCTATCTGGAAAGGTGTCTGTAGAATCAAAATCTTGGGAATGGCAGAGATCTTAAAAGAAAACATCTAGTACAATCCTAATACTAACTCCCCATCTTCCATAAAAGGTGGCATAGTGAAAAGGGCATGGACTTCAGAAGTCAGACATCACAGGTCCTGGTTCACTTCTGGACTTCACCACTTACCAGCACTATGACCCGGACAAATTATCCTAATCTGAGTCTCAATTGCCTCAACTATAAAATGGGAATTATACCAACTTTACCACCACCTCACAGAACCACTGTGAAGATTAAGTGAGATAATCTATATAGTTTCTACCATATAATGAATTTTACTTCAAATGTCTCCTTTTAGCAGAAAGAATACTGGCTAGATAGGGGACTTGAGTTATGTCCCTAGAAAATCATACTGTGAGGGCCACCTCCCTCTTCACCCAAACAAAACTACAAAAAGGCCTGAATTACCTCTACAACATCTTGGAAATGTCCCAATCTTCAAAGTGGAATACACACATCCCCAGGGGTACACAAAGATAGGCAAGCAAGGGAATCAATTTCCATACTACTCTTCCATAAACCTGATCTGCCCAGATAACTGGATTATCAGTAAAAAACTTTCAAACATAGGGGGCTGGCCCCGTGGCCTAGTGGTTAAGTTCAGTGCACTCTGCTTTGGCAGCCCAGGTTCAGTTCCCAGGTGCAGAGCTACACCACTTGTTGGCAGCCATGCTGTGGTGGCAACCCACATACAACATAGAGGAAGCTTGGCATGGATGTTAGCTCAGGGCAAATCTTCCTCAGGGGGAAAAAAAAGTTCAACCATAAAATGTATTATTTTGGCACCGGGGTCAGAAAACTAGGCCCGTGGGCTAAATTTGGCCCACTACCAATAAACTTGCATTGAAGCACAACCATGCTCAGCTGTTTGCTTATTGTCATGGCTGTTTTCACACTACAATGAGATAGTTGAGTAGTTATGACAGAGACCACATGGCCCACAAATACTAGCTGGCCCTTTACAGAAAAACTTTGCTGACTCCTGCTTTAGGATAAAATTCCGTGGGAAAAGAATGGGTACATTCAAAAAGGAAAAATATGAAATGGACAAAATCCCAGACCAAAAAAATTACCAAAACTGACTCAAGGGCTAAAAGAAAATCTGACTAGACTTATATCAAGTAAACAAATAAATAAATTGAATTAGTAGTTAAAAATCTTTCCACAAAGAAAAGCCCAGGCCCAGAAGCCTTCACAAATTCTATCAAACATATGAAAAGAAACAATTAACAATCCTACAAAAACTCTTTCAGAAAACAGAAGACGAACATTTCCCAACTCATTTTATGAGGATAGTATTACTCTGATACTATGGCCAAAGACATCAAAAGGAAAACCTCAGACCGATATCTCTTATGAACAGTCACACAAAAATTCTTAACAAAATATTAGCAAATTCAGCAACACATAAAAAGTATTATACACCATAACTAAGTGGGGTTCAGTCCATGAACACAAGATTAACTTAACATCTAAAATCAAGCAATAAAACACACCATTTATACATATACACATCTTAGCGTTATTTTAATATAAAAAAGGTTATTTGTATATTTTAAAAATATCACATTGCTACTGTATTTAGATAACTTTGTATTTTTAAAAAGTCAATGTTTACAACATGTCAGAAATTACATGCTAAACTACTTAAAATTAGTCTTTTTTTTCTTTTTGAGGAAGATTAGCACTGAGCTAACATCTGCTGCCAAATCTCCTCTCTTTGATGAGGAAGACTGGCCCTGAGCTAACATCCATGCCCATCTTCCTCTACTTTATATGTGGGACGCCTGCCACAACATGTGGGGGGATGCTTGCCAAGCGGTGCCATGTCAGCATCCGGGATTCTAACCAGCGAACCCCGGGCCACCGAAGCGGAACAAGCACACTTAACCGCTGCGCTATGGGGCTGGCCCCTAAACCACTTAAAATTAAATACTTAAACTACTTAAATTTCTGATGAAAAATTTCAGACGCCAACTTAAAAACATGTAAGAGATACACAGATTTCCCAATGTTTTGGACACTCTCAAGCAAAAATATTTTACCATCACTGACCCTGAATATACCCGAAATGACAAAGGGAAAAGGAATCACTCATGCCAAAGCAAGTCCACTGTATCTTCAGCCAGCCAATAAAAAACAACTTTTTAAAATTTAACAAATCTGACTCCTTTTAACTTTTACCCCAAAACTAATTTACTCTTGAAGAGTACCCAGACCTAAACCTAATATTCCCAGTGCGAGCCAACCAGTGCTGAGTCAAGTAATGCAAACTTACCTTCCCATTCTAGATTTTATATTTTCCTAATGCAATCTACTACTGCAGGTCACATCCATTCTTCTCATAGTCTAACCACACCACTGATTCAGATGACTGAGACTCCACATATTTTTATTACATGAACCTCCCCTAAGTCACATCTCTACCTTCATTAACTGGTATAATTGAATTTTTTTGACCCAAGTGAAATTCCTCATGTTTATATGACCCTTCCATTTCATTAAACTGTACTGTGCAAATCTTGAGATTAACCAGATGATACTTTCTCTCGTCACTCCATAAACACAAGTTTGTTAAGCTCACCTTCCAGATAAGGCTTCAAATACATATTGTGTATAAAGAAAGTGATAGAGTCTCAACTCAGATTACCAGAATCCCAGCTGTAAATTGTGTCCATAAATCAAACCCCTCCAGACACAGATGCTTGTGACTCCATCTAATTTTACCACAAACTGGCAAATTCCCCCACGTCACCCACCAGGTCATCCTAAAAGACTTAACAAACGCCTTACTAAAATTCTCACACACTGTCACTATGGATACTATACTTTTTTGAGATACAAATTTGGATGTCCTGCCCTGTTCTGGCTAAATTTAGAACTCTAGTAACCCTGCTCCTCTGCCTGATAAGAACAGAAAAATGACACTTTCCACTTTGCATTAATTACAGAATCTCAGGAATTGCAAGGATCTTAAACATTTTCTTGTCCAATGTCTGTCAAACTAAAGGTCTTTAGCTGTCAGACCCATTAGCAGTCAGAGTCAATTCAATAAGTTGCAATCAACTTTTTTTTTCTTTTAATGAAACAGAAGATGTCAAAGGGCATCATACGTAGAAAGGGTAAACTTCTGTTTCCTGCACGTGTGTGTGTACACACAGTCTGTGCATGCAGGGGGCACACTTAAGTCATGATGTAAAATGTATCTAACTGTGGGTCACAGGTCAAAAAAGTTTAAGAAACACCTTGCTAGTCCCACCACCTTACCCCCACAAGGAAGCTCCACAAAAAAATTCTTAGTAATCAAAAAGTTATTTGTAATGATCTTCACTTTATACGGAGAAACCAACAAATAGCAATTTTGTGCTAATTACACCTAATCTACCATTCAACAAAAAACAAGACTAAATCCATTTGAGGTTTCCAGTTGAAACACTCATCTGCTCAGAGACAGTCACTTGTTTTAATGGGATTTAGACATATTTGACAGCAGGCTGAAATCAGGTTATTCTGTGGTTAGGGAAGAAAACAAAAACCATTCTGAGCCTCGAGTTCCTCATCTGTAACCACAGGAGAGGATTGTTAGGACTCCTAGCTCCGAAATTACGAGATTTTATTGAAAACCAACCGGCCAAGCAGAGGAAGACTATGCTTCCCACACACCAAAACACTTTAACCACTCAACAAGTCAATTATTGGTAAATTCAATCACTATCACACAAAGAGTGCAAATAAGAATCAGCTCCGACTTAAATCAACAGCCGGAAAGAAATCAAGGGGAAATCCCCAGGATTCAGCATTAGCTGCGCCCGAGTAGGTATCGTTAATTTCTCAGCCACTCTCCCCTCTCACACCCCAGTTCACCTCTGTCCTCAAACTATCAGTCATGCATGTGGTACTCGCGCTCTTCCCTGCCACCCTACTCCACTGTGCAAAAGGAAACTGAGGCATGGAGCAATGAGTGGGCGAGCTGCAGCAGCCATCAACAAGGCTAAACCAAGAGCCTAGGCCGCAAAAGCCTCATGCCTCACACAATTCCCAGGCTACTCAGAATCCTGCTGTTCTCGGCCTCGCATCTCAAACCACAGCCCTGACGCAACCCCCAGTACCTGGCCGCCTGGGCACCCGACGCGGTCACCAGCTCGCGCCCGCCTCCGTAAGGGTCTACAAGGCCTGGAACCCCGAAGCCTAAACGCAAACCCGCCTGGCAACCCCGGAAGCCCCCTCCCACGAGCGCCCACAGACCAGCCGCCTCCCCTCACTCCCACCTCCACGCCGTCTGGCCTACGCCTCCTCCGCACACCACACCAAGGCGAGCCCGCAACTCCAGAACACCCAGAGACTGAGGGGCTTCTCCACACCCACCCCCACAGCTGCGCCCCCGCCGCCGGAAACTCCTCGCGTCTTCACGCCACCGTCGTGAGGTCACTTCCGGCGCGACGCCTTGGACACCCGAGGGCAGGCCGTTGAGGGGCGGGGTGCCCGGGAAATTTGAAAGCTTGCGAGAACGCGGCCAGGGCCAGCCCGGCGGCCTTCCAGAACCCCGCCTGGGCGGCTATTTTGCGTGCTCCGCCTACTTGTTTTGGGTGGAGTCCTGGTTAGAGTTGAGGCCCTGCCAGATTCTTGGGGGCCTCTGCTTTCTCTTGCAGTCTTGATGAAATGCTCCCCCTTTGCCTCAGTCCCCCTTGCGCTAGTCGCCGAACAAGAGCGGAGGCGTTTGTGGGGGAGGGCTGGTGACGTGGACCCCATGCTCGATCATTTGCAGCTGTGGGACGCAATAAGCGGGCTCCCGCGACGGATTAAAGGAAACGACATTCTCTCCGTGGTTGATCTTCAAAGTTTCTCAGCTTCAGCTCATTTTGGGGTTAGTGTCAGCCATTCTGTGCTTGACTGCTCTCCTCCCAGGACTCGGTACAAGGGAAAGCGCCATTCTCCTCCCCATGGCATTTTAGAGTCTTGATTTTGAAAAAAAAAAAAAAAAAAGTAGGCGTTTACAGCCAAGACGGAGTGTAATGAGGAATTTTAGAGCTTAAAGTTTGCCTCTTGAAGCCTGACACTTGGTTTGGGAACCACTGCTTGGGCAGGCAGCACAGAGTAAGGCAGTGGTTCCTTACTTGGCCTTACAAAATCAGTTGAGGAACTTTATAAAATTTCCTCTTTCCAGGGACTCTCCCCTCACTTCCACCGTCATCAGAAATTCAGTTTTAGTAGGACTGTAGGGGTCCTGGCATCTATTATTTTAAAGGTTCCTTCCAGTCAATTCTTTGCACACCACAGGTTTGGGAGCCATTGGTGTGTCAGACTCAGGGTTGAATCCTATCTCTACCCGTTTGTTTTTTGGTTTTTGTTTACCAATGAGCTGTGCAACTCTGGAGATAATAGCTAACAAAGTTGCTGTGAAATTAAATGAGATACTGTGCACCTGACCATGGTTGATATTCCTAAAAGGGTGGATAATTCTCTTGTGCCTTCCTTTGATTAGGGTTTTATAGTCTACACCAAACGATTTTTTAAACTCACAGGAGACTCGATCTTCCATCACATGGTTGTTTGCTGCAAGCGCTTATGTAGCCCCAGAGGTCAGTTGATGTTGTGCCTACCCTTACATTGCCATCACCTTGCACAGTGCCTGCCAAATAGTCGGTGCTAAAATAAATATCTGTTGAATGAATGAAAGGATTGTCCTGAGACCCCCTACATAAACTTTCCCCAGAGTCCAAACTGAGAAGCTCTAGTTAGATCAGAAGTCATGGTTGGTCAGCCATTAAACTTTAGAAAAGGGATCAACAACTGCCTTAATTCCACTAATGAATTGCTCTACTTGGAGAATTACTCTGTATTGGTTATGAATTTTCACCTCATGGAAGGATCAATCACCCAGTCTTTTAACTCTCTTAGTGCTTTTAAGCATTATTGAGTTTCTCATTCTGTCTACAAGGAGTGGCAGATACATTCAGAATTGGAAAGGGGAACACTGTTTTCTCTAAACTGTGTCTCCATTCTCCTTTCTTTAGGGCTGGTCGTCTTGAGAATCTCAAAGATTCTTTCCAAGAAGGAGATTGTTTCCTAACCTGAGCACAGAAAAGTTGCTCTCATTAAGTTCTTTCAGAAACCACAAGCCAGTGGCATCCTGCAAAAGTTGATAAAAATGCGCATTCTAGGCCTCACTCTCAGAGAGTCCAATTCAGTAAGTCTAGGGTAGGAACCAGGAACCTGTACTGTGTAACAAGCGCCTCAGGGTGTTCTGATGCTGATAGCTAGAAGACCATACTTTTGGAGCCACATCAAGCTCTTTGCTTAACATTAGATGGAAAAGCCTGCTAGCATCACCATTCCCTCCCCAAGCCTCTCACCACCACCCTGTGCCCAAGTCACACGCTGAAACTGACAAGGTACACTCCTCCAAAGCCTAATTTAGTTCTTTCCTTTCTTGCCTTTTGCCCTGGGCTCTGATGGCTTCTACACTAATGCATATCCAGTTTTACACAAGAGGTATGTTGTCTCAGCAAAATCTAGAATTTGAGGTGTTCATTAATTACACAACAAATTCGAATTAAAGATCAACATCTTACAGAATTAGAGGAGAGGAGTCATGCTGTAACTTTGCTCCAAAAACTTTGTCTTTGCTACAACCACCCACTATACAGATTGACTCTCTCTGTGTTAAAATTAAATACTAGTTGGGACAAGAAATAGACACCATATGCCTGGAACATCTTGTGGTACAAGAAAGCAAAGAAGCTGTCAAAGACTACTAGGTTTTTGTTAAAAGAACTCAGAAGCCAACTTGAAGAGGTTCCCACTGGTCAAAAGTGGGGCAATTTGAGCATCGATAAGAACAATAGAAATTCATCAAATATATTAAAATCTATGTATCACTAATGATAATTTTAAAAAACTTAATTGGAAACATACTTAACCATACTCCTGGCACTCCCACTCCTGCTTATTTTACTCAAGTGAAATTAAAACCTATATTCATGTAAAAACTGGTACACGAATAGATATGTCAGCTTTATTCATAATCACCAAAAATTGAAAACAAATGTTCCTCAACTGGGGAATCAATAAACAACCTGTAGTAGGTTCCATTTGTAGGACATTCTGGAAAAGGCAAAACTATAGGGACAGAAAACATCAGGATTTTCCTGGGTTTGACTAAACTTTCTGTCCCTGAAAAGGGGTAACACAAGGGAATTTGGGCGGGGAGGGTGATAGAACTGAATCTTGAATGTATGCGTTTGTGAAACTCAGAGAAATGTACACCATGAAGAGTGAATTTTACTGTATATAAATTAAAAATAAATTTTAAAACTAGATTGCAACATTTATCCATCAGAGAATGCATGGAATTTCATTTTCCCAGCTGTTTAGTTGGGAATAATGTTTTAGTTAGTCAATTAGTTGTACTTGTTGCAGTATAGGAAAAATAAAACAATATAAAAACCAAAAAAAACACGATAAGTCATTGCTGGAGGATGCTACAAACCAACACATTATTTTGAAAACTGGTAAGTGAAGGGAAAGAATCAGCATACAGCCTGCCTTTCTTATGCCATCTGTACTACTGAGTAACCAAAAAATAGAGGAGGGGAAGTTTCTCTTTGAAAAAGTATTCCAGCTAATAAATGAAGAAGAAATGGTAGAATATCGTTTTGCTTCCTGTAATGAACTAAAGGATCTAGGCATTGAAGATCAATGGTTTCTAACACCATGAAAAGAGAGACAACCAGACGAAGTGCTTCCTGATGGAAGAACACAACACTATTTATGGAGTAAACTTGCCCCCCCTAAATCAAATCTGAAGCTGAACAAACCTCTGATTCAACCACCAATTTACAGGAAATACACTGGACAAAGAAACATATTAAATGACCCTACAGAGTTACAGTCAGCTAAATCCAGACTGTGAGAAATTCTACAAGACAAACAACCTGTTTTTTTCAACAAATTTCAAGAGAGAACAAAGACAAGGGTAAACCTTTATAGTTTCCATGAGCCTTAAAAGACAACCAATCACAATATGTGGCTCTTGTTTGAACCCAGATTTTAAAAAACTACTGTGAGAAACGTGTTTGACATTTATTAGACAATTAGAAGTTCGAATACTCTGGATATTTAATGATATTAAGGAATTATTAATTTTTTTACAACTATTCTTAAGATCGGCACCTGAGCTAAAAACTGTTGCCAATCTTTTTTTTTTGTTATTCTCCCCAAAGCCCCCCAGTACATAGTTGTATACTTTAGCTGTAGGCCTTCTTGTCATGGCATGTGGGACGCGCCTCAGCATGACCTGACGAGCGGTGCCGTGTCCACATCTGGGATCTAAACCTGCGAAACCGCTGGTCATCGGAGCGGAGCTGGCGAACTTAACCGCTCTGCCACAGGGCCAGCCCAAGGAATTATTAATTTTTAAGCATGGTCTTATTTCTTAAAAGTCCTTTCAGAAATACATACTGAAATAATTACTGATGAAATCATATATTGTCTGTTTGAAAATAATCTGAGGGTATCAGTGGGATGTTGATGGAACATGACTGGCCATGGATTGATGGTTGTTGTGACTGGATGATGGTGTATAGGGATTTATTATGCTATTATCCTGTCTACTTTCGTGTATGTTCAAAAGTCACCATAATAAAAAGGTTTTTTTTAAAGTAACAGATTTTTTTTTTAAAGGTTGGCACCTGAGCTAACAACTGTTGCCAATCTTTTTTTTTTTTTCTGCTTTATCTTCCCAAGCCACCCCCCCGTACATAGTTGTATATCTTAGTTGCAGGTCCTTCTAGTTGTGGGATGCGGGACGCCGCCTCAATGTAGCCTGACGAGCAGTGCCGTGTCCGCGCCCAGGATCCGAACCCTGGGCCGCCACAGTGGAGTGCGCGAACTTAACCACTCGGCCACGGAGCTGGCCCCAAAAGTAACAGATATTTAAACATGAGTAATTGACGAATGTCCAGCTTTATCAAAGCCAGTGCAGCCTTATTTGGTGTGTTAGTATAGCTCAAAAAATATTAGGTATGAAGTTGTTAAAATAGGAACACCCCAAGCCACATAGCAACCAGGGATAAGTTTAACAACATTACACTGAAAGGGTATTTGTGTTCCTTTATGGCACATATGTGAAGCAGTATGGGATAAAATTTAACAATGACTATTGTAATAGTAAACTGTAAGAAATTTGTAACTCCAAATAACTATTGTGGAAATAAAGCATGATTAGTAAGGAAAGTGAGTAGAAGAAAAGGATTCATAGATTTCAAACTGTTCTTGGAGAGAAAAAAAAAACCAGCCAACTAGCTAAGACCTCATCTCAACAAAACCAAAAGTAACCTTCCTAGTTTGTTAAAATTAACTCACTTTGCGAGACTTAAGCATAGTAATCAACAATGGAATGTTATGCAAGTGCTGAAAGTTGGCAAATAGCTGCTGACTTGGAAGGAGCTCCAAGAAAAGTGTAAAAAAGTAGGTCACGGAACAATATATGTATTACAATCTCATTTGTGTGAAAACAAGCTATATATGTGATATATACAAAACTACCTGTGTATAAACAAACAAAAAAAACCTACCTGTGTGAGTGCAGAGAGAAAGGTCTAGAAAGTAGACCCTCTAAACTGTGTACTATCGATATCTCAGGGAAGAGGTGTGGCATGGGAGTATGAGAATAGGCGAAGATTTTCACTTTTTACTCTATATATTTCTGCATTTTTTTAATTTTTATGAAGATTATGTATAATTAAAAAATTTTAAACACTTTTTAAAGTTTTTCAAAGAGTCTCTTGAAATAGAGCTTATTAGGGACATTCTATCCACCCCCCTACCCACATACCCTCAGGAAAGTTAGCTCCCACTACACCAAAACCAGAGCTAGCCATTCAGAATGGTTGTTTACACAGAAAAAATGTGAGTTCAAGCTGTTGGGAAATTAAAATTTCATGCACACCAGCTATAAGTGGAGAAATTCATTTTTACAATTCCAAGTTGGATCGGATCCAATCCCAATCAGAGAGTTACTTCTGGCTTATACTCACAAAACAAGGAGTTTGGGGCAATTCTGCATTTGCCTGAGTGTGGTGAAGAATACAAAAGGGCAGAATTCAGGATTTAGAAACACAAGTCAGGACACTGAGAACCCAGATGCCATCCATAAGCTCAAGTACCCCACAAAGTGAGAAAATTCCCAGTTTAATAAATTAAGCAGGATGCCAGCAATTTACAGGGAGGAAATTAAAGGAAAACAAGGCCTCCTAACGGCAATAGAAGCAGCAATTGTTTAAAAATTAAAGTGAAGGCTGAGGAAGGACATAAGTAGCCCAAGACCGGCAATAAGCTATGACAATCCCAGTGCACAGCATCTTGGCATCCAGAAAAGGCTCCATAGAGCTTGGAAAAGGAGGAATCTGGGCTAACCATAACAGAGGCACTTTTCATGGTCTCGCCCGTTTAATGATTGTCATCAGCAAAAACTAGAAATTGATTTCAGAACTCCTCTACCTTATAGTAATTGCAGCATATAAAATTGCTTATTAATTGCATAGACAAATAGTATCTTTAAAAAGTATTTCTAAATAGACTCTTTAGTCCATAGTTCTTTGATTCATTTGGTAAACATTTGTAAAGAGCCTGCCTACTAGGTGCCCTGTACTGCGCTAGATACTGGGACAGGGATAAATACAGAGCTTCTGCCTTCAAGGTGCTTACAGTCCAGAGGGGAAAACAGAAAATTACAGACTAGCATGATACAAAAGCATGGAGTACCAAGAAAGCACTAAGAGGAGATCTAACTGAGACAAGGAAGTGGGGGAAAGGGGCACTGAGGGGGGCATGAGGTTTTCTAGATGTGACATCTGGGCTGAGGTACAAAGGATGAAAAGTGATTAATTAGCTGAAATAGGGAGAAAGGTCATTCCAGTAGAGGGAGAAGTGCATAGAACCCAAGGAAATGTAAGTATGGCCCATCCAGTGAAATACAAGTGCAGTGGTTCAACTCGGATGGAGCATATATGGAAAGGGAAGAAGTGATGATAGATTGATCTGGAAAAGTAAGCTGCCGGATCCCAAAGGGTTTCCTATGCCCTAGGAGCTTGGATTTATCCTAAGGACAATGGGAAACAAATGAAGAATTTTAAGCAAGAAAGTGTCCCAGTCAGACTAGTATTACGGAGAATGGACTTGAGAGAAACAAAACTGGTGGGAGTAAAACCAGATGAGAAATGATGATAATTTATACTAAGGCATTAGCAAGTGGGGTTGACGAGATGAAGACAGACAAATTATAAAGATGTTTAGGTGAGGGGATCAACTCGTAGTTTTATGGCTAAGGCAAAAGATTGTTTGCTGGTGCTATTTGTTCAGATATGGAACAGAAGAGGATGAAGAGGTTGTGGGCAGGCTGTAATAGAAGAGGAAAAGGAGATAGATGGTAAATTCACATCTGCATATGTCGAGTTTAAGGTACTGTGGGTGCAGTTAAAATCCCTAGACTTGGGAAATTGGGGGCCTTTCCCTAAACTCCACACTGTAGATGGTCTCCACTCTGGTTCTCCTCGAGCCAAGCCATTCTCTGTGGGGCTAAGGGGACATGACTACCCAGAGCTCACATCCCTACTTTCAGACCTGCTCTATTTCACATTCCTAGGATTTCCAAATTCCCTCCCAAACAGCCTGAGTCCACTTTCAGCCCATAGACAAGCCTCTTGCCCAGGTCTTCCAGATGCTGGACCTCACTGTCATTATGCAACATCCCTAGAGCCAGGGAATGGCCAAAAAGGTGGCTGTTTGGGAGGAGTGTGGAAGGAGCATGGAAATTCAGCCTGGGGTATTCACACATGGGGACCTCAGAAGCCCCTCACAGTATGAGGGAGAATAGGGGTGGGAAGACGTGGGGAACAGGTCAGGGATCTCTGTGTGTACTCCTGTCTGGCTGTGCACGTGTTAGGTGCGGGCCTACTATAGGGTATCTGGTGGGAAATTCGATATGTGGATCTGGAGCACAGGAGAGAGATATGAGATTTAGAAGTCATCAATAACCAGGCAGTAATTAAAGTCCCAATATTGGGCAATATGGTCCAGGCATTGCATATAGCATGAGAAGAGTCAAAGGCCAAGGACAGAACTCTGAGGAACCAACATTTAAGGTTGAGAACAATTAGGAAGAGAACAACTCAAAAGAAATTGAGACGCGTCAGCTAGGAATACAGAAGAAAACTCAGCAGTGGGTGATGGCAAAAAGGCCCAAAAAAATGGAAAATTTTAAGAGAATAGTCAACAGTGCTAAATACTGCAAAGAGTTTGAATCAGAGGAAGACTGAATATGTCCGTTAGATTTAGCAACTAGGAGGTCCCTGGTGATCTTGACAGGTGTTTTACAGCAAAGTAAAGGGGCCAGAAACCAAATTTCGTTAGGTGAGGAGAAAATGGGAGATGAGCAAGTGGGAGCATTCAGTGTGGACAACTTCAAGAAGTTTGACTATAGAGGTAAGAAGTGAGATACAGCAACAGCCACAGAGGCGGGTGGAATGACAACAATTCAGTGATAGAATTTACTACTTGCCAAATCCTATTGCAGCCTTCCTAGACTCCCAAGTTACAGAACTCCACCAGGTAGGGCAGGTTATAGACAACTATCTGAACTGGGTTGACCCTACCCAACCACTGGAGCCAAGTTTCTGGGAACTATTGTAGATAAAACCAGTGGGCAGCACCCACTTACCTCTCCTGACTTAAGGAAGGGGGCATTTGTTTTAACAAGACTTGTTTCTGCCTTAAGGTACTGCAGGCCACACTGTTTATCTTATTGAGTTATGAGGCTTCTTTATTCTGGATAGTAGACGCTTATCAGATATTTGATTTGCAAATATTTTCTCCCATTCTGTGGGTTGTCTTCGCTTTCTTGATATATCCTTTGAAGCACAAAAGTTTTCAGTTTTGATGAAGTCTAATTTATCTATTTGTTTCTTTTTTTGGTGTCATAGAAACTCTTCCCTAATCCAAGCTTATTATTCTTTTTAATCCTGACCTTTGCTTAGCATTTTATAGTCTGGGACTTGCTTTCATGTACATGACCTCACTTATAAAATGACATGTGAGAGTCTAAGACGCTTAAACCTTTGAGATCATATAAAAGAAAAATAATTTTATGTTAAGTAAGTGGTAATACTTCCTTAGCCCCAAAACCTGTGCTATATAAGTAGGGTGACTATAGAATTTATTGTCTAAGCCAGAATACTTTTGAGAATAAAAAGGGATGATATTAATCATTATGACAGGGTAACAGGCATGAACAGGGACTGTTCCAGGCAAAGTGGGACTTATGTTCCCCCTACATATAAGTAATGGAGACCCAAGCCCCAGTGTTGGATCCACCATTAATTTGCTAAGCCTTCACCTATACAATGAGGGGTGAATTAGATCATTTCTAGGGCTCCTTTCAGCTCTACCATTCTAGAACTCCACAACATGTACTGTCAAGTCAAGAACTGTAGATTAGTGCTGTGCTGTTCTCAACCAGAGAATTCATTTCATTCTCTGATGGCGGATGTCCTTTTTAGAGACTTCATACACTAAGATGGCTATAATTTTTTTTAAAAAAACCTGAAAATAAGTGTTTGTGAGGATGTGGAGAAATTGGAACCCTCGTGCATTGCTGGTGGGAATGTAAAATGGTGCAGCCACTGTGGAAAACAATTTGTCAGTTCCTCAAAAAGTTAAACATAGAATTACCATATAACCCAGCATTGCCACGTCTAGGTATATACCAAAGAGAATTAAAAACATATGTTCAAACAAAATTTTGTATACAAATGTTCATAGCAGCACTATACACAATAGCCAAAGGTAGGAAAAACCTAAATGTTCATCAACAAACAAATAAACATAGAGACAGAAAGTAAATTAGAGGTTGCCCGGGGCTTGGGAGAGGGAGAAATGGGAAATGACTGTTTAATGGGTACAGGATCTCTATAGATTTGCCTATTCTGGACATTTCATCTAAATAGAATCATACAATATGTGGTCTTTTGTGACTGGCTTCTTTCACTTAGCATAAGTTTTTCAAGGTTCATGCACATTGTAGCATATATCAGTACTTCATCCCTTTTTATAGCCCAATAATATCCCATCTCCACATGGTCACCGACATTGATTTTCCATTTTTTATTATAGCCATCCCAATGGGCATGAAGCAGTATCTCACTGTAGTTTTGATTTGCATTCCCCTAATGACTAATGATGTTAAGCATCTTTTCATGTGTTTTCTGGCCATTTATATATCTTTTTTGGAAAAATGTCTATCGAGTCTTTGCTCATTTTTAAATTGAGTTGTTTATCTTTTTGTTGTTGAGCTAGGGTTTCCTTTTGGGGTGATGAAAATGTTCTAGAATTAAATAGTGGTGATGGTTGCACAACATTGTTAACATGTTAAAAATCACTGTTATATGTTAAAAAATCACTGAATTGTATACTTTAAAACAATTAAAAGGGTAGATTTTATGTTATGTGAATTTTATCTCAAAAAAATTGTGTGCATGTTTGAGGAAAACTGGCCCTGAGCTAACGTCTGCTGCCAATCTTCCTCTCTTTTTTTCGCTTGAGGAAGACTGTCCCTGAGCTAACATCTGCACCAATCCTCCTCTACTTTGTATGTGGGACACTGCCACAGCATGGCTTGATGAGTAGCATATCAGTCCGCACTGGTGATGCAAATCCGCCAACACTGGGCTGTCGAAGTGGAGCCCGTGAACTTAACCACTATACCACCAGGCTGGCCCCTCAAAAGACTTTTTAGAGAATAACATACATTATGCACAGTGAAGATCCAGTTCTTTAAAAAAAATTAGTTCTCTCACTGTTAGCATTATTATCACAATTATTTTTGCTTGCAAGAACAGAAACTCTCTCCATCAGTGGACTCCATCAGTTTTATCATGGAAGTCAATGGGATTTATCTCATAGAAACTTGCCTCACCATCAACTTGTTGCAATTTCTCCATCCAATTATACAAGAACTCCACAAATAAATGAATCCAGATTTGTCAAGAGATAGCTTTGCATTTCGGCTGAAATCATCTGAGAATTCCCTTTCTTTCTACCTTATTCTGGTGAAATCAGCATAGGCATGACACAGGGATCCTGCATCATAGCAGATGAGGCCAAAGGGGTCACCATAAGGAGTCCATGGCCCACCGCCACAGCAACTATACCTCTGTCCCCCAGTGCAATGCCCTCTCTCCTGCTACACCCCTCCCACCACACCATGTAACCTTTACCTTTTCCTTGGCCTTCTCTCTCACTCTCCTTTCCTTATGTCCAAACTAGAGAGAATTGTTTTATTTATTTATTTATTTATTTATTTATTTATTTATTTATTTATTTATTTTTGAGGAACATTAGCCCTGAGCTAACATATGCCGCCAATCCTCCTCTTTTTGCTGAGGAAGATTGGCTCTGAGCTAACATCCATGCCCATCTTCCTCTACTTTCTATGTGGGATGCTGCCCCAGCATGGCTTGCTAAGCAGTAAGTAGATCTGCACACGGCATCCAAACGAGGGAACCGGGTAGCCAAAGCAGAGCACAGGAAGTTAACCACTTTGCCACCAGCAGCCCCCTAATTTTTTAAATGAGGCAGGGATAGATATTGAGCATAAAGAACAAGAGGAAGCTCAGACTGTGCTGGGTAACACAGGAGGGTGTGTGTTGCCTGTTTAAAAACATGTCCAAGAAGAGAACTGGCAACAACTGTCACCGGTGTGGCAGCAGCCTTGCCTCAGGCGTGAGGCCCCTCCCAGCACCAGCCATTCAGCCTCTGTATCCCCCCTCTTCTTCCCCTCCTGGGATACTCCCAGAGAAACTGGCTCAGCAACAGTTGGCTTTTTCAGATGCTGCCGCTAAGTTGCCACTTCTTACTCCTGGGACTTTAAACAATTTCAGGAATGCCAGCTTCACATCTCTCAGGTTCCCAGGCAAGCCAAGGGGGTTACGCGCAGACACAGAGGCTCCCGATTTTCCTCCCTGGGACCTGCAAACCAGCTGTTAAAATATTCAGGAGAGGCAATCTTACCGTGCAGGCACAGAGCTGAACCAAAGAGAAGCCTGGATGTTGGCAGGTAGGGGGTTGCTTGGGGAAACCTCCTAGGTTTTCTTGGCAGACAGCCCAGAGGATGGGCTCCCTTCCAGGTTCAGTGTGCTCCTGGGGACCTAGAAGCCACTATCGTCCCCAAGCATACCTCAAGGGTCAGACCACTGTGCAGAATGTTTAGGAGTTCAGGACACTTCTGCATGTTCTCCACAGCCCAACTGGGTGAAGACTGCAAGTTGTATATCTCTTTGCACCCTTGTTCTCTTCCTCCATTACCACTCACCGCAGCGCTACATTCTGAGATATCTGACATTTCCCCTTCAAGAGAGGTGCAAGGAAAAGTGGGCAGTAGAGGAATAATTTTTCATGCAGAGTAAAAGCATTTAAATAAACTTTGTGATAAACTCAAGGATGCTTTGGCCTGTTTCACAAGTCTGCATTTTTTAAAAATAGATTGGCTATTCTTGTGGAAGACCCACCAAGAGATGCTCAGGAAAAGCGCCAACAGAGAAACTTACATCTTTATTTACTCATGATCCAATCCTTTGGAAAGAGCAGGCAGAGGTGTCGACAGGAGAGAAGTAAGCCCAGACAGGCAAAAGGAGATGCTCCAAGGCACCCACCCAACCAATAAAGTTATTAGGGAAGAACCGATCAATCAAGAAGTATGTATGATGTGCCAACCATGTGCTCTGCCCCAATGCTAAAAGCTGGGAGGAGACAACAAAGAAATAGGCCTGCCCTGAAGAAGCTTAGTGTTCAAGTAAGGAAATCAAATTAACACAGTGTATCAGTTATTTATTGCTGTGTAACAAACTACCACAAAATTTAGTAGCTTAAAACAGCAACCATTTATTTAGCTCATTAGTCTGTGGATTAGTTGGATAGTTCTGCTCATTGGTATAGGCCTGGCCGATCTTGGCTGGATTCAGTCAAGGAAGGTTGGCCAGGGTCTGGCTGATGTAAGGTAGCCTTGACTGGGGCAACTGCTCTCTGTTTCATATGGTCTTTTATCATCCAGCAGGTTAGGCCAGATTTGTCTCATGGTAGTAGCAGGATTCCAAGAGAAAACAGAATTTTGAAAGGTCTCTTGAGGCCTGGGCTCAGAACTAGCACACCATCAGTTCTGATGCATTCTATTGACCAAAGCAAAGCACAAGGCTCCTGTCTTCTGCCACCTGACCAAAACCTGGCACTTTGCCTGTGGCCCTGCACGGCATGCAGTGATACTCTCGCTGGGACCTGTGAATATGAACTTCTTCCTCCAAGCCTTGTTCCTGTTTCCTCCTGTAGCCTCACCAACTTTATCATACGATATCCAACATGTACATTCTTCCAACAGGTAGGAAGTATTACCCCATTTTATAGTTGAGAAAATGTGGACCCAAGGAGCTTAAGTCACTTGCTGAGGATCATACAGTAAGTGGAGGAACTGAGATCTGAACTATTGATAAAATAACAAGACCCGTGGAAAGACAAAACTGAATGTGTAAAACTTGCCCGGCAAGGGGGCCCTGTGTTCCTTTGGAAACAGTCTCTCCCAGCAATGGTTGAGCAGGTCTAATAGAATTTACACTGAGTAAATGGAGAAGATTTTGATTGGCTCTAACAGAAGCAGGAAAAGATTCTGAAAGGCCCTGACAGATATGCGGAAAGACTCTGATTGACTCTTAGACTAAAGCTGAACAACTTCAAAATTCTATAAGGTTGGTTTATTCTGACCTCTTACTCCCTGCTATGAGTTTTTTCTTTAATTAAAAAAAATAAATTTTACAGGCCAGCCCGGTGGCACAGTGGTTAAGTTCGTACACTCTGCTTCAGCAGCCCAGAGTTCACAGGTTCAGATCCCAGGCGCGACCTATGCACCACTCATCAAGCCATGCTGGGCAGGCGTCCCACGTATATAATAGAGGAAGATGGGCACAGATGTTAGCTCAGGACAAATCTTCCTCAGCAAAAAGAGAAGAATTGGCAGTGGCTGTTAGCTCAGGGCTAATCTTCCTCAAAAATAAATAAATAAATAAATTTTATTGTGGTAAAATATACATAGCATAAAATTTGCCACTGACATTTAGTACATTCACAATATTGTGTAACCATCACCACTATCTAATTCCAGAGCATTTCATCATCCCAAAAGGAAACCCTCATACCCATCAAGCAGTCACTCCCCACCCCTTCCTCCCTACCAGCCCCTGTCAATCACTAATCTGCTTTTTGTCTCTATGGATTTGCTGACTCTGAATGTTTCATATGCATGGAATCATATAATATGTGACCTTTTGTGTCTGGCTTTTCACTTAGAATAATGTTTTCAAGGTTCATCCATGTTGTAGCAAATATCAGCACTTATTCCTTTTTATGGTTGAATAATATTACATCGTGTAGATATAACACCTTTTGTTTACCCATCCACTAGATGATGGACATTTGGTCTGTTTCCATCTTTTGGCTATTGTGAATAATGCTGCTACAAACTTTCACATACAAGCTTTTGTTTGAGAACCTGTCTTCAATTCTTTGGGGTATATATCTAGGAGTGTAATTGTTGGGTCACATGGTAATTCTATGTTTAACCTATTGAGGAACCAATGAACTGTTTTTCACAGTGGCACACATTTAATATTCCCATCAGCAATGTACAAGGGTTCCAATTTCTCCACATCCTCTCAATTCTTGTTACTTTCCTTTTTGAAATAATTGTTATTATTGCCCTCCTAGTGAGTGTGAAGTGATCTTATTGTGGTTTTGATTTGCGTTTCCCGAGTGACTAATGATGTTGAGCATCTTTTTACGATCTTGTTGGTCATTTGTATATCTTCTTTGGAGAAATGTCTATTCAAGTCATTTGTTAATTTATTAATCGTGCTTGTCTTTTTGTTGTTGAGTTATAAGAGTTCTTTATATATTCTGGATACTAGTCTCTTATCGGATACGTGATTTGCAAATATTTTTCTCCTATAGAAAATATTGTCTTTTCACTTCCTTGATAGTGTCCTTTGATAGATGAAAGTTTTTAATTTTGACGAAGTCCAAATTATCTCTTTTTTTCTGTTGTTGCTGTGCTCTTGGTGTCATTTCTAAGAAACCGCTGTCAAAGGCTTGCATCTGTGTTTTTTTATAAAAGTTTTATGGTTTTAGCTCTTATATTTAGGTCTTTGATCCATTTTGAGTTAATTTTTGTATACGATGTGATGTAAGGGTCCAACTTCCTTCTTTTGCGTTGGGTACCAAGCACCATTTGTTGAAGAGACTATTCTCTCCGCATTGAGTAGTCTTGGCATCCTTGCTGAAAATCAATTGACCGTAGATATATAAATTTATTTCTGGACTCTCAATGATATTCCACTGACCTACGTGTCTGTCCTTATAGGTCACACTGTTTTGATTAGCTTTGTAGTTAAGTGTTGAAATTAGAAGTATGATTCCTCCAACTTTATTATTCTTCTTCTGCTATGATTTTAATTAGCAAAGTTTCTCCTAGTCTTATGGTTTAAAAGAACAATATTTCAGGGGGCCGGCCCCATGGGCGAGTGATTAAGTTCGCGCGCTCTGCTTCGGCAGCCCAGGGTTTCGCCAGTTCGAATCCTGGGTGCAGACATGGCACTGTTGATCAAGCCATGCTGAGGAGGCATCCCACATGCCACAACTAGAAGGACCCACAACTAAAAATACACAACTATGTACCGGGGGGCTTTGGGGAGAAAAAGGAAAAATAAAATCTAAAAAAAAAAAAAAGAACAATATTTCTCAGCACTTCTTACTGTTGATGTGATTTCAACGAACATGCCCTAATTTTATGCCCTTGATATTCATTATCAGGAGCAGCACCCTATTTGTCTTTTTAAAAATCTTCCTTTTGAGAGTCTGGCCCCGTGGCCGAGTGGTTAAGTTCACGCGCTCCGCTGCAGGCGGCCCAGTGTTTCATTGGTTCGAATCCTGGGCGTGGACATGGCACTGCTCATCAAACCACGCTGAGGCAGCGTCCCACATGCCACAACTAGAAGGACGCACAACAAAGAATATACAACTATGTACTGGGGGGCTTTGGCGAGAAAAAGGAAAAAAAAAAATCTTCCTTTTGATCCTTTTTTATCTAAGATAAGAAGAGACTACAAAATTCTGATTCATGTCTCCAGATCTTCACAGCTTTGTTTATTCCTTCTCTGTATCCAGTTGATCATCAGTTGTTTAAGCTGAGGTGATAGCATAATCGAGCCATTTTCTTTTTCTGCAATGTTATTTGATGAATCAGTTTTCAAAATAACAGCTGCACAGTAGCTTTTAAGATTCTGAAGTTTAAGCATCATATGACTCTGATGTAAAGTTGCCAAGTAAAACTATAAGGAGGGTTTAAAAAGCACTTCTAAACCATAATTCAAGGCTTCCCAGAACTAGCCATGAGAATTGATTCCAAAAGGGTACCTTTAAAAGCCAAGTAGCTTACTTTTGATTTTGTGTGAAGATTTTTCTACTTGAACAGAAGTAGAACAAATATACAAGAGGAGGTATTTGCTAGTAGACAGACAATACCTTATTCAGCCAACAAGTAGCTCAGTCTAATTCTATGATTTAATGCCATAGTGGCAAATGAATCATGGCCCTCTCACTGGGCATCAGCAGTGACTACCACAGGAAGAAAAAGATTTTGTACATAACGTTCAAATGCAGGTATACCAAATCAAGGAGCAAATACATTCCCAAAGGGTTGGAAAGTAATTCTTTGAACTCCTTCTAGATGCTCTGTACTTTAACAGGCATACCAGTGAGAGCAGATTAAGTAATTTGTGATACTATCAGGGAGTGAAAAAGTATTACAATCCAAGAATGACGTAAAACACATTCCCGTGTGGTGGGCTCCTCACCTCCCAAGAAAGAAAAGCCCAGAACTAGATGGTTTCACTGGCCAATTCTACCAAACATTTAAAGAAGAATTAATGTCAATCCTTCTCAAACTCTTCCAAAAATTGAAGAGAAGGAAACACTCCCAAACTCATTTTACCAGGCCAGCATTACGCTGATACCTAAGCCACACAACGACACTACAAGAAAAGAAAATTACAGACTAATATCCCTAATGAATATAGATGTAAAAATTCTCAACAAAATATTAGCAAACAGAAGTCAACAGCACATTAAAAGTATATACACCATGGTCAAGTGGGATTTATCCCTGGGATGTAAGGATGGTTCAACATATGCAAATCAATAAATGTGATACACCACATTAACAGAATGAAAGAAAAGAATCATACGATCACCTCAATAGATTCAGAAAAAGCATATGACAAAATACAACACCCTGTCATAATAAAAACACTCAACAAATTTGGTGTAGAAGGAATATACCTCAACATAATAAAGACTATATATGGCAAGCGCACAGCGAACATCATACTCAATATTGAAAGGTTGAAAGCTTTTCCTCTAAGATTAGGAACAAGATAAGGGCACCTACTCTCACCACTCCTATTCAACATAGTTCTGAAAGTCCTAGCAAGAGCAATCAGGCAAGAAAAAGAGACAAATGCATCCAAATCAGAAAGGAAGAAGTAAAATTGTCTTTGTTTGCAGATGATATGGCCTTATATATAGAAAATCCTGAAGATAACATCAAAAACTGTAAGAACTTATAAACGAATTCAGTAAAGTTGCAGGATACAAAATCAATATACAAAAATCTGTTGCATTTCTATACACTAACACTGAACAATCTGAGAAGGAAATAAAGAAAACAATCCTATTCATGATAGCATCGAAAACAACAAAATACTTAGGGATAAATTTAACCAAGGAAATGACAGTTCTGAACACTGAAAACTCTAAAACTTTGGTGAAAAACTGAAGAAGACGCAAACAAGTGCAAAGGTATCCCATGTACATCGGATCACAAAAGTTAATCATTTTTAAATTTCCATACTACCCAAAGCCATCTATTGATTTGGTGCAATCCTTATCAAAATTCCAAAGACATTTTTCACAGAAAGAGAACAAACAATTCTAAAATTTGTATGGAACCACAAAAGACTCCAGAAAGCTGAAGCAATCCTGAGAAAGAGGAGCAAAGCTGGAGGCATCACACTTCTTGATTTCAAACTATACTACAAAGCTATAATAAGCAAAACAGTATGGTACTGGCATAAAGATAGATACACAAACCAATGTAACAGAATTGAGAACCCCGAAATAAATCCTCACATATATGGTCAACTAATATTTGACAAGGGAGCCAAGGATACTCAGTGGGGAAAGGATAATCTTTTCAATAAATAGTCTTGGGAAAACTGGACAACTACATGAAGAAGAACAAAATTGGACCCTTATCTTACAGCACTCACAAAAATTAACTCAAAATGGCTTAAAGACTTAAACACAAGAACTAAAACCATAAAACTCCTAGAAGAAAACATAGGGGAAACCCTCTTTGGTCTTGGCAATGATTTTTTGGATATGATACCAAAAGCAAAAATAAACAGTGGGACCACAGAAAACTAAAAAGCTTCTACACAGCAAAAGAAACAATCAACAAATGAAAAGACAACCTACAGAATGACAGAAAATATTGGCAAATCATATATCTGATAAGGGTTAATATTCAAAATATGTAAAGAACTCATACAACTCAGTAGCATAAAAACAAACAACCCATTTCAAAAGTGGGCAGAGCAGCTGAATAGACACTTTTTCCAAAGAAGACA
The DNA here is from genome assembly GCF_021613505.1 of Equus quagga. Taxonomy (NCBI): domain Eukaryota; kingdom Metazoa; phylum Chordata; class Mammalia; order Perissodactyla; family Equidae; genus Equus; species Equus quagga. The sequence continues at coordinate 67,023,336 of NC_060268.1, forward strand.
TATAAACGGCTAATGAGTCATGAAAAGGTGCTTGACATCACTAATAATCATGAAAATGTAAATCAAAACCATAATGAGATATCACCTCACACCTGTTAGAATGCCTATCATCAAAAAAAGAAGACATAACAAGTGTTGGCTAAGATGTGGAGAAAAGGGAACCCTTGTGCACTGTTGATGAGAATGTAAATTGGTGCAGCCACTGTGGAAAACAGTATAGAAGTTCCTCAGAAAATTAAAAATAGAACTACTGTAAGATCCAGCAAAACCACTTCAGAGTATATATCCAAAGGAAATGTAAGCAGCATCTCAAAGAGATATCTGCACTCCCATGTTCACTGTGGCATTATTCACAATATCCAAGATATCTAAACAACTTAAGTGTCTGTCAACAGATGAATGGATAAAGACGTGAGAGATATATTTGTAGACACACGCACAATGGAATATCATTTAGCCATGGAAAAGAAGGAAATCCTGCCATTTGTGACAACATGGATATGCCTTGAGGGCATTATGTTAAATGAAATAAGTCAGACATGGAAAGACAAATACTGTATGATCTCACTCATAGGTGGAATCTAAAAAAGCTGAACTCAGAAACAGAGAGTAGAGTGGGGGTTACCAGGGATTTGGGGGTGGAGGAAATGGGGAGATGCTGGTCAAAGGGCACAAACTTCCAGTTATAAGATGAATAAGCTCTAGGGATCTAATGTACAGCATGGTGCCTATAGTTAATAATACTGGGTTGTGTACTTGAAAGTTGCTAGGAGAGTAGAAGTGTTCTCACCACAAAAAACAAATGGTAATTGCATGACGCAATGGAGGCTAGCTAAGGCTATGGGGGAATCATTTTGCAATATATAACTGTATCAGATCAACACATTGACTCATACATCTTAAACTTATACTACGTTGTATGTCAGTTATATCTCAATAAAGCTGGAGGGGAAAAGAAAAGAAAGCGGGAAGAAAAAAGGTTAAGCTTTATAAAGGATAATTGTGTTTGTATGTAGGCAAAAGAATAAGAAAAAGCTATTATCCTACTCTGTACATTTGTTCTCACTATCCTATAAATTCTAATTTCCTTAGGTTATTTTATCATTAAAAATTAATAATTAATGAATTTCAAGACTTCAAAGTCAGTTAGGGATCTTAAAAACTAAATTTAAGTCACTTAAATACAATCAATATTAACAAGAAAAATCACCAGAAAAATACACGACATTTTTAGAATTTACATAGATACCTCAAGTTTAGATTCAATTTGCAGTACTGTCTGAAGTTACAAAAATCTTGTTTATGAAAACGTTAGTTATCATTTGATTTAGTCGAACACATAGGTTTACGTATTTATAAATAATAATGAAAGCAACTTTAGCTTGTCTAGTACAGGAAACTTAGAATGTTCAAACTAATTAGGCTTTCTTTAAGAAAGTGAAGGCTTTGCATCGCCTAGAATAGTGCTACAATTGCTAAAATTGTGATAAAATCTGGGATAAGTCATATTATCAAACCAGACTAATTTCCAAAGATTCATCTTAACTAGAAATAGCTTTATTTTTTCCTTCGATAGATATATTCTGATTATTAAATTACTTAAGCTGATTAAAAGCTCTGAGTGGACTGCATTTCTTTTTACCTTCTAACTTAGTAAGCAAGGCCATTAATTTAATTCAGTTAATTCCTTTTTTCCCTGCAGAGTTCAGCTTCAGCTGGAGAGACAAAAAAAATCTTTAAAAAATCGGCTTATTTTAAACATTATAAGTTAAAATTTTCTCTATTTTAAAGAAATTCTTGTTTCCTTGTTTTAAATTCACATAAGTGCTTAGTCTCCAAAATCAATTAGCACAGAGCTCTGATAGATTCTAAGGGACCTTATAATCTAATTTAGTGGTTTGCTCTTTTTTTGTTGTGAGATTTGTCTGAATGGATTAGATACTCCTGAGGTGTACATAAAATGAAAGGCTTTATCACCAACAAAAAGATGGACTCTTACAGAACTGGGTTTTTGTTTTCCTTTTTGTTCTAAAACATTGAGGCAATATAAGACTTAATTAAATCAAAAAATTTCCAAAAAAGTTCCCTGAAATGGCCACTGTATTTCTAAACTGTTTTTAATGAAAAACTGCTTTTTTACCAAATGGGCTCAGAAATTAGGGTTACAAAGAGGTTACAATATGAAGCAAGAATTCAGCCAGGAGGAGTTTGAGGTCAGATGTTAACAAACCCAAATGGATAAGGGAAGAAAATATCATGATTAGAACAAAGTATGGGAGTTTGAACCAAGCATACAAATAATGCTTGAGCCCGTCTTATATGTATTTTACATTAAATATATTACACTTGAGTATGCACAGAGGATTCTGATTGGCTGTAACAGAAGGGAGAAAATTCTGATTGGCTCTTAGACCCATTATGAGTAGCTTCAACATTCTACAAGGCTAGTTTATTCTGGCTTCCTGGTCCCTGAAGTGATTTTCTAAATTAAGATATAATACATATACCATAATATTCACCCTTTTAAAGTGTGTAATTCAGTGGGGTTTGCTATATTCACAAAGTTGTGCAACCATCACCACTAATTCCAGGGCATTTTCCTCACCCCAATAAGAAACCCTATACCCATTAGCTGTCACTCCCCATTCCTCCCTCCCCTCAACCCTTGAGAACCATTAATCTGATTTCTGTCCCCATGGATTTGCCTATTCTGGATATTTCATGTAAATGGAATCATATAATATGTGACCCGCATATAATCTGTGACCTGGTTTCTTTCACTTAGCATAATATTTTCAAGGCTCATCCATGTTACAGCATGTGTCAGTCCTTCATTCCTTTTTATGGAAGAATAATATTCCATTCTATGGATATACCACATTTAATTTATCCATTCATCAGGTGATGAACATTTGGATTATTTCCACTTTTTTGTCTATTATGAATTACACTGTTAAGAACATTCATGTGCAAGTTTTTGTGTGGGCATGTTTCAGTTCTCTTGGTTATACACCCAAGAGTGGAATTTCTGAGTCATATGGTGACTCTATGTTTAATCTTTTGAGGAACTGTTTTCCAAAGCAGCAATGTCATTCTACATTTCCGCAGCAATGCATGAGTGTTTCTTTTTACAGACACTGCAGTACATCATGTTTTCTTAAAAAGACACTCAGAAGCCTCCAAAATGAGGTAAGCACAAGTTATCCAGGAGAGCTTCCAGGAGGGATAACTGATTCCCTCTTCATGTGTACTCTACCAGCTACAATTCCCACAATGGGGATAGTATAACTAGAAGAGGTTCAAATCTGGTCTCTGACCTACCAGAAGTGACGTATGAGCCCACTTCTGCTCTGAAAGCCCAACAAACTAGTCTAAATTCATTAACTAGAGTTGCCACAGACAATTGTATAGCCCGTGATTTTCTCTTAGTCAACCAAGGGAAAATTTGGGTTATAGCACAAACTACTTGCTGCGCCTATGTAAATACAACAGGGTAAATAGAAAAAGCCACCTGATTCTCTAAAATAGGCCCAACTAAATTCTAAGACATGTTTTGATTGCCTGGATTCAATAATCTAGGTCCTTGGCTTCCAAACCTATCAGAAGACTAATAGTCATTTTGATTCTGATGATTGTCTCTGTTACAGTTGGCCGATATAACCTGTCCAGAATCTCAAGTTCTACTAGGGCATTGCTAACAGGGCAGCCGCTGTCACATCAGATGGTTCATAACTCATCCTGCAATAGAAGAAGGAAAGATTAGTCCTGGTTCAATTATAGACTATGTTCAGTGGATGCTCTTCTTAATCAGCAAAACCTTGGCAATGATGAAAATCTGGGTATAATGGGTGAATGTACTTTGTTTGTATTTGACAAAAAAGGAGCGCTGAGAAAGAACGCCCCTGATAGCTGGAACCGATCTGATGCTCTCATCTAGAACTCAATATTACTACAAGCTGGTCTGATGCTCCTAGGCCACTTTGTGTTCCTCTTCTCCAGTTCTTTCCACACAGAACACCAACTTCAGACAAGATTATTCTGAGAACATGATAAGGTCACTTTTCATGGAGACAGAAGAAGAATGGCTGCAGAGAGTGGGGAGCAGGCAGTTACTGTTTAATGGGAATAGAGTTTCAGCGTTACAAGATGAAAAGAGCTATGGAGATGGATGGCGGTGATGACTGCATAACATTACGATTGTATAATGCCACTGAACTATACACTTAAAGATGATTAAGATGGCAAATTTTACGTTATGTGTATTTTACCAAAATAAAAGAAAAAGACAAGGCCGCTTCATAATTTTATCTAACCAAGGTCATGATGTTACCTATCAAACATCCAATCATAAAATCGCCCCACTTTCTGACAGCACCTATTCTAGAGCCAACCCTCCCCTAAATCATTCAACCAAAGCCAAAATGGTATAACGAGCTCTTTCTAACATCTTCATATAGAGATATCCTACGGTTTCCGGTGGTGTGCATTCTTGCTCACTGCAGTGAGTCATAAACCCGATTTGTTTAACGACAGCTGCTGTCTCTGGCTGAAGAGCATGACAACATATATTAATTATATTTCTAAAAAGCGAAGAGCAATACAAGTTATTTATATTTTTTCTTCATTTTTATAAAGCAAGCCTCCTTGAACCATGCCAGTTTAAGAAACGGAACTTTATAAACCATCCTAGAAGCCCTCCCTTGTTCCATTTCAATTATAACTCACTCCCTCCCCCAAAAGTGACCACTCTCCAGACTCCTATAGTAATCATTTCCTTGTTCTTACAAGATTTATCACAAAGTGTGTGTTCTGAGATGCCATAATTTAGTATTGTTCATTTCTTAAAATTTGATATGTCTTTTAAGTCTCTTTCAATCTATAACTTTCCCCTCCATCCCTTCCTTTTCCTTACAGTTTTTCTGTCAAAGACCCCAAGACTTTTCGCCTTTAGAGTTTCCCAAAGCCTGAATTTCACTGACTTCACCCTTATGTTTCGATTCAGCGTGTTTCTTCATCCTCTGTGTTTACTGCAAACTGCAGCTGATCCAGAGGCTTGATCAGACACCGGTTTAATCCTTTGGGCAGTACTGTAGGCAGTGTTGGGTCTTTCATCAGGAGGCACTGATCTGGTTTTCTAACTTTTTATGATGCTAGCAATTGTCAAACACAATGCCCAGATCCATTTATTTATTGGTGGATGCAAAATAGTGACATTCTAATTCTATTATTTCTTTTCCATTTGTTAATGGGATTCTTTTATTAAGAAGTGTTGCTTCTCTACTCTTAGGTAATCTGTAGGTATAGTTCGTATAGGAAAGGCAAGATAAATACTTGATTCTTTGTCTTTGTTTTCACTTTTCAATATAGTGAATCACTTCTTCTGAAGGTGATCAGCTAACCAAAAAAAAATCTTTATGAACTCATGGATTCAAGGCTCATTAATGGGTTTTAATCAACAGCAACTGTTATTATTGACACTCAAATTGTCCTATCTTTGCCCTGTTGGAGCCTCTTCAGTTGGTTCCTGAATGGCTTGATCCACTTCTGGTAGTCTTTGTGGCTTCTTTGCTATCTGGTATGAGCAACTCTTCCAAGTTCATCTTTTACATTTCCTGCCCTAGATCTGTAATAAGCCAAGAAGCCATAGATGGTAATCTAGGCATTAGGGATGCTCATTGCTATGAGTTGGTTATTGTTTCTAACACTTAGAAATAGATATACATAATATATATACAACATATATTTTTTAACTTGTTTTTCTGTATTACATCTGTATCTCCTTTTTTCCATACCTAAAATCCTGGTACTCGAGGCTACAGGGGATGATGAATTAGAATATACTCATTATTAATTGCTCATCTGTTTTATTCCACATTACACTACAGTCTCAATATAGAAATACTAATATTACCATTACCAGTATGATTACTGAGAACAGTTATATAAATTGTTTTGCATATGCCATTCCCTTTCCGCCCTCACTTTTTTTTCTTAGAACAAAGGCTGGCAAACTTCTTTTTACTGCTTTAACCATTTTAAACTACATAATTCAGTGGGTTTTAGTATATTCACAAAGTTATACAACTGTCACCACTAATTCCAGAATATTTCCGTCACCCCTAAAAGCAATCCTGTGCCTTCTGTTCCCCCCACCCCCAACCCCTGGCAACCACTAATCTACTTTCTGTCTCTATGGATTTGCACGTTCTAAAGATTTCATGTAAATAGAATCACACAATATGTGACCTTTTGTGTCTGGCTTCTTTCACTTAGCATGATGTTTTCAAGGTTCATCTATGTTATAGCATATAATACAAGTTATTTTTTAAGTAAAAAATAAATCAATACACGAATGATTGGGCAACACATTCCCCATCCCCCTGCGTAAACAGGGTTGCTTGAGCTCACCTTGGCTCCTTACTTGCAGTAGCCTGAAACCCCTGGTGAATAGGAACTAGCTACCCCTGCCAAAAAGCACAGCACATGAATGTCATCTGCTGGCCCCTGCACAATGCCTCAGGAAGAAAGCTGGGCTGGGTGTCACATCCCAAGATGCATCTCCCCTCAGTCCCTTAGTTAGAACGGCTTCTGGCTACGTGGGCCCAGCCTCTGCCCCTACTTGGCACTACTTCTCTGCCATCCCAGATGGACAGGGCTTTCAGTGTTGAAATCTGTGCCACAGTCTGCTTATGGGGCCCGACAATCCAAGGCCTTGTTCTCCATCCATGACCAGGCTTGGGTTCTAATAGGGCTGCAGGACCTGAACCAGGCATGACTAGTAAGGAGCAGACCACAACTTCTGAGCTGAGAACTTCTCTCCTCCCCCAACACCATGACCAGAATCTACCCTGTTGGACTTGAGCATATAATGCTGTGAGAACCAAGTGAGACTGCCTCTCATCCCTCAAGAAGGGCTCTGTGAAGATATCCCCAAGACCTGGTAACCTTTCCCAGCACCCACTCCCCCCAACTCAGCCCTGCCCCGGCTCTGGGCGTCGCCCTCTTGTATGCATCTGTCTATTCTAGTGAGACCTGATCACAATGAATTGGATGATGTGTTTATGAGTTGGTTCCTCCAACCAGCTTGGGAGGCTCTTGAAGACAGGGACTGTGTTTTATTCACTTTATACCCCTGTGCCTGGTCCAGAGAATGCTCTTCATCAATGTGTGATCACTTACAGAAGGAAGAAAGCAGTGAAGTGATAGAGTCCCATGCCCCAAGCAGACTGTGTGCTGCCTGCTTTCATCTCTCTACTGCCTCCTCATCCTCTCCCTCCTCCCCCAGTAAAAACCAACAAGAGATGGGGCTCAGAGTGGGCATGTGGATGAGTGATGGTTTCATGTAAGATTCAAAAAAATCTCCACTTGTGGGACTTCTGGATAATTCTTTATTTAGCTCAGGTAGATGTTTCCTACACATTTCTGGATACTTGGGTTAGAATTTTCTCCATTGCTCTAAATAAATTGTTCTTAAGCTCTTATATATGATAAATGCAAACATGCAAGTACAATGCAGGCTAAAATAAAAAGCTCCTTGCATACAAACATTTTTTAAAAAACATTTTAATACAGGGTGTAGAGAAAGGAGACCAGTAAAAGGTGACTGAATTACTACAGCCTCACTCCTGACCTGTCCTGGTGCCTGGATTTGCGCACTCCCTCTGCTCTCTGCTCCTCTTTGACACAAGTCCCCAGTGCTCCCTAGAAAGGAACAGGGGCCTTGTAAGGCCAAGAGGCTGCCCTGTTCCTGCCTACACAGAGGGCAGAGGGAGGCAATCCCCCCAGGCACTGTATCCCACACCCATGTGGTCAGATTGCTCAGCCTTGTTCAAGTGGGCAGATCACCTGTGCACCAGTATTCTGGGATGCCTCTTCCCTTCACTCTTTACTGCTCTCAATTGTCAAAGAGATTACACAGGCCGTGGTGTGGCCTGCTTTAAATGTTTCTCAAGCCAGTCAGCTCCCACAGAGAGTCAGTCAGCTGCTGTGCTTAGGGGCTTTCAGAGGCCTGAGGATCTCCTAACCCTACCAGGCCTCCTAGCTCAAGCATAATTCAGAAGGGTCTATCAGCTCCTGTGTGGCCCCTGCTGTGTCCACTGTCTGTGGTCAGTATGCAGAGGGGCAAGCCTAGGGTGGGGGGGCAGGCATAATCCCTCAGACTTGCCTGCAGCCTAGACAGCAAAAATCAGCCAGACCAATATCTGTGGGTTTCAGGCCAAAGACTAGACCCCCCGGGCCAGCACCCTGGCCTGGCTGCCCAAGCAGGTCAGGTAGACAGAGTCTAGGCTGCAGGGCTTTCAGTCCCCTGAGGGCGCACCTGCACCTGGAAGTGCTCGCAGCGGGCATGCTTCATGCTCAGCCCGTAGATGGGGGTCATGTCCACCTTCACACCTGGCGGCACGCTGAATTCCACCTGCTGCAGCAGGATGGCCAGGAAGAGAAAGACCTCCAAGCGGCCGATGGTCTCACCGATGCACTTCCGCTTGCCCAAGCCAAAGAGAACCACCTTCTCACTCAGTGCTTTGTTGATGGTGCCGTTGGGGTTGAGAAACCGTTCTGGTCGGAACTCAGATGGGTCACCCCACAGCTTCCTGCAATCAGAGAGAGGCAGCTAAGGGGCAGCTTAGGGGCTCAGAGGCATCAAGTGAGTTGAGCCCCAGTCCCAAAGAGTAGGGGGATGGGAAAGTGGCCCAGAGACAGCAGAGGCTGAAGCTTGGGAGAGGGTGGAGTTTCCCCTGCCCCCTCTCAACTTACTGGTCATGGTTGATCTGCCACTGGTTCACAAAGACACAATGCCCCTTGGGAATGTAAAAGCCACTCAGACTTGTGTCTCGTGTGGTACTGGGGAGGGAGGAAGCTCAGTCAGGCTCAGGGCCACAAGGAGATCCCCCTGTCTCCCATACCATGTCCCTCCCACCAACCCTGATCAGGTACATGGACTGGAGTAAGGCCCAGTATCAGACAGCAGCGGATCCATGGGGTCTCACCAGTGGGGGATGGTGAAGGGGACGAAGGAGGAGTGTCGGAAGGTCTCCAGGATAAAGGCCTCCATATAGGGTAGCTGGGGCCTGTCAGAGAGCCGGGGCTGCCGCGCCCTGCCAATTACTGTATCTGCAGAACACAAAAGATCAGATGGATTAAGGGGCTGCCTAGACCTTGGCCAGCCCCCTGCCTTGAGTGCTTTGAAGGAAGCCCCCACCTACCCAGCTCCTCCTGGATTTTTTTCTGCATGCTGGGCCTTGTCACCAGGTATAGGAGGCTCCAGGAGATGGCAGTTGTGACTGTGTCAAACCCTGGCCAGGGGAGGACAGAGGGAGAAGTTAGGCAGTTGGTGGATCAGGGCAGTTGAGCACAAGAAAGGCATAGCGAGGTAGCTCATACCAGCTCCAAAGAGGTCCAAGACGACATTAATGATCTTCTCGTCTGACAGCTGGATATTGGCATTCTCATCCAGCCTCTTGTCCTGACAGTGCTCGATCAGGCTGTCTGTGATGTCCCTGATGTGGCCCTGGGTAGGGAAAGCTCACCGGTGAGCAAGATCCCAAACCCAGACCTACCTCTCCATCCAGGCCTGGTCCCTCACCGTCCCTAGCTCCTTTGTTCAAGAGGCTGCCATCCCAGCTTCTCTTGCCTCTCCAAGGCTTCTCCTGCCTCAGAATACTGACAGCCCCAACTCAAGGGACTCCTATCACAGAGTCTGGTACCATTATCATCTGGATATGCTCTTTTTCTCTCCTTTTTCCCTCCCATAAGGCCAAGAGACCAACTATTTAACTCTTCCTTGTCCCCAACTGGCCTAGGGTCCTGCATGGACTGGCTATTCAGTAAATATTGCTGTCTCATGGAAGGATATTAGGGCTGCTCAAGAAAAGTTCTATTTCTCTACAAGGATGGAATCTATTTCACCACTGGCTTCAAAATCCCAGGGTGAAGGCCCCCTGAGAGCCTGCCAAACCCCATGCTGCTCCAGTTATCTCTGACTTCCTGGACCCTGACCCCACCTGCTCCCCACCACCCACTGCCTCTCTCCAGCCTGTACCTTCTCAAATGTTTTGTAGTGTTCCTTGATCATCTTCTGCATGAAGATGTAGAACTTCTTATTCAGGTCCTTGAAGGTGTCCAGGGCAGAGTTGGGCAGATAACGGAGAATAGGGATGAAGTCAGCCGGATTCCCGGAGGCAGCCACCTCCCCAAACTCATTATTCAGGTTGATTAAGTTAAGCAGCTCTTCGTCTTCATGATCATATCGTCGGCCAAAGCACATGGCACAGATGACATTGGCCACTGACATAACTACATACTTGTAGGGGTCGAAGTGCCCAACCCCTGCCATCAGCTCCTGGAACTTGCGGATGAGATATTCTGCCTCCTTGCTCACGTGCTCCTCCAAGTAGCAGGAGGACGAGGAAGCTGGGTCTGAGGCGATGGAGAAACTCTTCAAGGCGTTCTGGGCCAGGCGCCGGCGGGCAGCCCACACTGGTCCAGAGTCTGGGCTGAAGGTCATGCTCTGGCCATCAGAGATCAGAGTGAAGCTGTGAAGGTCAGGCCGGCCCTTGAAATCATCACCCTGCCGCACCAGGGCCTGCCGGACGGTGTCCAAGCCGCTGAGTACCAGCACAGGTGTGCTGCCAATGCGGATCTGCATCACGTCCCCATAACGCTGGCTCAGCCTCGACAGAGCCAGATGTGGGTTCTTCCCTAGGGTCAGCACGTGCCCCAACAAGGGCCAGCCCCAGGGCCCTGGTGGACTCTTCAGGCCTTTGGGGATCTGGGGCTGCCAAGCTCTGACCAACCAGAATACCAGACAGAAGATGGCAGAGGCCAGGAGAAGCTCTGTGGCCGAGATGGGGACAGAGAATCCAAACACAGAAAACATGATCAGCGTAGGGATCTCAAGGTGGCTGCTGAGGGATGGGGCAGGAAGAAAAGATCAAGACATCAGATGGGGGGATGGGAGGAGCCAAGGTCCTAAAGTGTCAGCATGCTGATCAAGGAAAGGGGAAACCTTATCCAGAGCTGCTCACTGGACATAAAGGGGAGGAGGAGGCGGGAGAAGCTACTTGTTGAGTTGCCATTATGTGCCAAGTAATTCATGGTCATTTTTCGTTCACACCTGGTCACAGCCTATGAGGTAGGCTGCAATGAACCTCAAAGCAGGTAAGTAACTTGCCCAAGGTCACACAGCCAGGATGTATCAGATCCATTCTCCCAATCCAAACTGCCTAATTCCAAACACCCTCTCTTAACTGCTGCACCAACCTAAAACAGCATTTTCCAAACTTTAGTCTGTGATTTCCATCTGGCACCTGTACTATTATTTACTTCATATTTTTCTAAAATCAACTTTAAATCCACCCACACAGCATCATCCCAAACAATAATATCTGTGAAAGTGCAAGTTTGATTTCGTTTTCCCAACATATATTAAAATAAACACGTAATTGACGTGTATCACCCCAAATCCCCTTGAGTACTACCCACGACCCTTGGGAAAACGCTGCTATCAGGAGAACTAGGGATCATCTGCTTCTTTAGCCTCATTTCACATTTGAGAAAATTGACCTCCAGAGAGGGCATTGACTTGCTTAAAGTTACCTGGCAGTCAGTGACAAAGCCAGGACTCAGACCTCTCAGGAAAAGTTCCCCAGGAAATGTCTAGCTCCTGTCATAGGTGACTCCCTTTGAAAAGTGGTCAGATTAATCAATGAAAAGGAACTTTCCCAGAACCCTCAGCTTTCCACTGCTCAATCCCAGCATCCAGGGAATCCTACCAGACCCTGGGAAGGGGTGGGGAGGGAACAGGTGACAGGAAGGCCACTGCTTAAGCCACACTGCTCTCAGCCCCAGCTCTCTGAGTTCAACTGACCCACAGTTTAAAAGCAGCTGGAGACTAGCTAGATTGAGGCTTCTGGTTGCAGAAATCCAGGCCAGGGTTTTTGATGGGCTCAATTCTCAATGAGTGAATAGTCGGGGCCTCCCCCATTTGCCCTGTCACTAATCACCAGAGAGCAGAGAATAAATGGAAGGCTCCCACCAGACCAGGGCTGCAAGAAAACTCCAGACTGGAATAAGGGAAATTAGAAATGGATCTGAACTTAACAGAGGTGGAGACAATATTTTCTCTCTAGGCTTGGTCTAGAAAGGGTGTGTAAATTCATGGAGTACTCTCTCCAAGGCATCTGCCTGGTGCTCTGGACTGGAGGTGAGGAGACCCAGTATTCCAGGCTCCATAACGGGGCCTTGGACTGGTCATTTTACCTTTCTGGGCTTATATCACCTGAGAGAGGGGGTGGGATGTGATCTCTGATTCAGGGTCCCAGCTAGATCTCAGAGAAGAGAAAAACCCAGATCTGACCTGGGGAAACTCACAGTCTGACTAGTAAGTTTTCTCCACAGGAGAGCCACCCAAGATGGGGAGGTTGTATGGTTCCCATCTCAAGTACTATAGTCCTCTGTCTAGGGAGGCATCTTGGAGGAGCTGGATCCCAAAGCACACTGGAGCCCTGATTCCCTGAGTGAACTGGGGACAGGACTTGGTGTGCCATGGTGTCCTCTTCTGTACATCGGGTGCCCCAAGGACTTCCGGCCTTAGTGAGATAGTAAGAGGCCAAGAGAGATGTGACCGGTGAGTTTTCAGGGACTGGTGGTCCAGCTCTCTGCAGCTGGCAGTCTCTCACACTGATTGCCCCCCAGCGGAGGCCAGAGAAGACAATCAATGAAGTAGGAAAGGCCTCTGGGCAGTGCCCAGGACTCCTGCTCAGATCGGCCTCGCTTGTCCTACCCAGCACATCTCAGCTCTGACAAGCCATGCCTTGGGAGGGTAGAGCCAGCCAGGGGTAGCTTTAAGATAAGGCAGCTGATTAGAACCCAACCTGCCCCCTTCATCCACCCTGACCACCCAGGGAGAAGCCCCCCTCATCACCCAGCCTAAAGCTGGAGCTGCACATGCTCCCAGCTTCCCACAGCTGTGTCCTTATTCCAGCCTCCCATTGACCCTGATGGGAAGTCCCAGCCATTCAGGGGGTCAGTGGGGGATGGAGCTGGAGCCTGGTCCTAGAGTTCTGAGAGGGG